>NW_015150862.1:354858-356600 GCF_000732505.1 Cyprinodon variegatus
CTCTGATACCTTTTCCTAATGGCATAACTATCAGTAAGCAGAGACTGCAGTTGCTCAGGGGCCCCCGACTTCTTAGGGGCCCCATCACTGACACATGGTTGGTCCTCTACGCAATTATGGACTAGGACGTCTCATTGCAGATGTAATGGTGCCAAAAATTCCTCTGAAACCCACCTGATACTAGATTGACTGAGGACTGACAAGTACCAGCAAAGGGCAACTGAAAACAGTTGAGGATAATTAAGTGAAAACCCATCCAGTAGTAAATCATGACATAAGCTCTTCTTTGGTAAGGTCAACAGAATCTGCAGGTTTGAGATACTCATGTAAGTTAACAAGTTTTGTTGTTTGGTTCCAAAAGACGATCAAACTGAAACTTAAAAAAATGTTTTTGAAGGTTTGGATTATGTAGGATTCAGTTAGAGCTAAACTCAGTTCCAATGAATAGAGTTCCATAAGGACAGTCAAACTACACAACAGCAAATGCTTAGATTCATGTGAATTCAACCCCTAAGGAGTAAAGAGTTTACAGGTACCTAAGCATAGCTTCAGAGCAGAGTTACACTGTTGGATTTATATTAATGCCTTTCCCTCAAAAAAGTGCATTTTCTTTAGGGATGATCTTTTGTTACTTATGTTGTTATAGAATATTTTCGTACCATTTGAAGTCTGTAATTTCATATGTATTTCATATTCAGTGATGTAACCTTGGCAATATTACAAAAACTTAAAGGTTTAAGCTCTGTTTAATGTAACAGATCTAGACAGAGACTGGCTCTCGTGTTTTGGACCACTACAATTCAGATAGATCCATCAACCATCTGTGTTGACCCACTAACCAGCTTAATCATCAAATCGCCCCTCTCTGGGGACTTTGGAGGGGATGTTTCTGATTTCCCCTCCCTCCCCAACCAGTCATTAACCTGCAAGGATTTTCTCTGGTTTTTGGTGAAAAGCTGGATATATTGAATTTCCCCTTTTTGACATTCATGTTCAATGGTGAGTAGGTAGAAAGGTCCAAGAAAATAACTCAATTTAAAGGAGGCCCAGGTTTGGACATGTTTCATTTTTCTGCTGCTGGGAATCGTTAAGCAGAAAAGAAAAGAAAAAGAAAAACATAAAATCTTGGTCTTTCTTGGCTCTGTTAAAATAGAAAATGGAAATGTGTTAATTGCAAGACACAGACTGTCCACAGATAAAGTTTTGACAAGTCCACCGTCTCCAGCTTGGTGTTAGGGCTGATCACTGCTGAGCTAAAAGCACAGAGAGGAAACAGCAGGATTTCTGATTCTAATCAGTTGCTGACTGGCTATTCCAGCTTATTAAAGCTCCAACCCTATTGAATCCAGAGCTTTGCAGGCAACCTCTTGAACTTTTACAGATTCTGTTATGTTAAAACCACAAGCCTCAATGCAAACTCCAGATCAGAATAAAACAAAAATTAGGATCAAAGTCTCAAGTTGGGAACTACAGAAGCGGCTTAGTTCTTATGCTACACTAATCTGGAATAAATTCCCAGATAATTGTAAACACAATGAAATCCTCATTTGCATTAAACAGAAAATAAAAACATAGTGTGTTTTTTTTTTTTTAGAAGCGTTTGACTAAATATTATTGGTTAAATTTAATCCCAACTGTTTTACTGTTTTCTGATACTTTTATCAGTTTTAATCTATCTATCTATCTATCTATCTATCTATCTATCTATCTATCTATCTATCTATCTATCTATCTATCTATCT
>NW_015150862.1:356655-413914 GCF_000732505.1 Cyprinodon variegatus
TATATATATATATATATATATATATATATATATATATATATATATATCTTTCTCTGTCTTGGTCTTATTTAAATTATTAATTTTTTTTCTCTTTACTTTGTGTTACTCTATGCCACTGCAGTGCACTAAAAAAAACTTTTCCATGTACAGCACTTTGAATTGTCTTGCCAATGAAAAGGGCTATATCAATGCAACATAGAAGGAACGGGAGAAGAAGACAAATGGAATTGGCAAATTAATAAAAAATAAGATTTAACAGAGTGTTCATAAGATGATGTAGTCTTTCTTGATGTGTGTTTCCAGTAGACCTAATGTGGCAAAATAGCCACAAATGAAGAGCATCGCTAGTCTGGTTTGGTAAACCTAAAGATACAGAAGAGGAACATCAGCCCTGAGGAAAACCTGCTGCAAAGTCACCAAACAGCTAGCAACAGTTTGACACCCCTACAAAAACTTGAAGCTTTGTGCGTCCATTGAAGGAAAATCTAAAGTGTGTGAGAAAAAGCTGCAGTTTTCTTTTGTTCAACAGGACCTTCTCTTACCGTCTCATCTTAGGGGAATTTGGCTGCAGTCACCATCAGGAGAACCCTTATGTGAATTCTCCTCACACACAACATGTCAGATCCTCCTGCTTTCAGCCTACCCATTTACTTTTTTGTCCCAACTCTCAGGAATGTAAAAGAAACAAAATTATTGTCTTACTATATCTAACCCTGGCTGCAGAGTGGCAGCTCAACACAGCTAAGTCAAAGACAGATAGAATGATTACAGAAACTAGGATAAAGCAAGATTTATCACTATAAAGGAAAGTGAAGTGGAAAAAGCTGATATCATTCTGCCACCAATTTCAGTCTCCTTTGCTCTGATACCCCTGAAATGAACCCCGGTGCAGCATAAAGGACATCAAAAACTTCCTCATCTGTCACATTGGTGCTTGCAAACAAGAAGTAAAAAAGACAGCTCATTAAAATTATACTCGATAGATAAAAAGATTGTGGCATTAAATTATGCTCTTTTAACATATCGCTAAAGAATCGCTGTTATTGTTGTTTTTATACTGATGGCTTCTTTTGGCTTGTGGGATATTTGTTTACCCAACGCATTGAGAAGGGTAATATTTGCAATATTTTGAGGTAGAAACAACATCCTGTGGGTGTGGTTCCTGTAGGAGTGGTGACCGGCAGTCAGCTGGGCTGTGGTTACTCAAGTCAGTGACCACGGAGTTGGGTAACCATAGCTGAATAGTAAATACGTAAGTCGTGATCAAACTGTGGGATGCTGGGGGAGAGGATGTGAAATTGTGACAATGTTGATGATGAAGATCTGTTTTTGCTGTATTAAATACACTTTAGTCAGCAGTAGTTCAAACCATTAGAAAGCTTACGTGACTTTAGTGTGGCTCAGGAAAACACATAGATGTGGACGGACCTTTTTAACAGAATGTCCTGTACCCCTTGCAGTATTAAATCTAATATAACCGCACTTGCTAAATTGTTTTAAATAAACTGGGTCTCTTCATTTCATTAAAGGCATGCAAAGGCATCAGTGGCAAAAAAACAACAACTAACTGTGTAATATCTCCACACTAAATCATCTGACAGATGTTAAGCGAGGCAGTTTAAAGGCACATTTAAAAAATGATTAATGTCTGGACATGACAGAGGGAGAATTAATGAACGATCCAATCATATAAGTGGTTAAACAAACCACCGAAGACAGAGAACACCCTTCATTCAGCTGCTGAAAGACAGCAGAAAATATGTGACGGAGCCCTCCCTGCATAGCAATCATTGCTATCATGCAACATCTCCACGGAAAACTAATCAAACTGTAAATTACAGATGTTACGTTGTGTACACAAAAGAACCGACTCTGTCTAATTAAAAAAGAAACAATGATTAGTCTGTGGAACATCACAATGGAGAGTGAAAGCCCTTACTGAGCATCTTGATGAAAAGCTTCATTATCCGTCTGTTTATACTGCAACACTTGGACTCTGGGTCCCTTTCGAAAGGCCTGAACTGCACCACTGACTCGGCTCCAATCAGCTGTATGTAGCAGGGTGGAAATTGGTTGTATATTATGAAAAGATTTCAATCTAAGCAGTGTGCTGTGTGCCCGTAATTCATGCCATATCCTGTAAGGCTTGGGGTTAAACAGCAGGACTTAGTGACATGCACAAAACTTCAATCACAGGGAGGGCTTCAAGGATAAGCAGGGGAAATCACTGCTTTTATGTGAGCTATATTACTTAGGACAGAAACTGAGCCATTATTTTAAAGAAATGTGTTGCTATGAGCTGTAATTTTACATCTTAGGGGTGTTTCAGTTGGAAACTACACTTTTATTGAATTTTCTAGTTTAGAAGGAGAATGATGACTTCAGCAGGCGTCTGAAGGGGTTGAAAGTGCATAAAGCTGAGACTATGGGGTGATTGGGTGTGTGTTTCTTTTAGGGCAGCATTGGCAGTCCCCCCTTGGGGTTCTTACATTTACTGGGCTACAGAGAGGCTCAAATGGGCCGACATTTAGATTCAGCCCCTGTTTAAGGAACTGAAGGGATATAAACTGAAATATGAATCCAGCTCATTCCCATTTCCTTTATCAGCCTTGTGCTCCATTGAGCCTTCAGTCATTGTTAATAGAAGTTTACTTACCTGTGGTACCATGAACTCAGCTATTTTTGGTCCCTGCATCACATCACATCATCTGCGCAGTGGAAACTATTGAAAACCACCCATGAGGCAAACAGTATGAATTTTCCCCATGAAAGGTCAGCTTCAATACTTTTAATACTGCTTAGAATATTTTATAAATATATTTTATGCTTTGATATATAACCCTCATGTTCAATCTAATGCTGTAAATTTAGGTTTGGAGAGCATTCCCACAGCATAATGATGCCACTGCTCTGTTTCAAAGTGGGGATGCTGTAGTAAAACATTTAACTTCCTGCAAGTAGGCCAGAAAGGAAAGAAAATGTTAAATTTTCTTGTATGTTACCACAGGATTTGTAGGTTAAAAAAGAGCATAGGGATGTTGCTGCAGAGGTCTGATGGAAACAGAATGAACAAATTTTTTTTTGCAGGCTTTACATTTAACATTCACTTTCTAAGGGTGATGGTGGCACCATTCTGTTGGGATGCTTTTCTCAAACAAGGACAAGAAAGCCACTCAGGCTTACAAAAAAATCCTGCAAAAAGCCTTGATATAGAAACAGTGATTTTGGTAGTGTTTGGATCAAACCATGTTAAAATGGCCCAGTCAAATTCCAAACCACTGTTCTGTCCGGAAACTCTGGCAAGATTCACAGATTCGTGCCATCAAATCTGAATGAGCTGGAGCTATTATCTAAAGAAGAATGAGCAAAAAAGGGAGCAAAGCTGCAAGAGAATTGAAGCTGGATTTGCTGTGAAATATTATTGAAATATAATTTAATAAATATGGAAAAAGATCATTTTGCAAGGCACTGTTAAAACGTTCGGGGGTTTCTGATCCATGTTTCCTGATTGCAACTAAAAATAATCATCGAATGGTAAGTTTTGGCAGGGCCTGATTATCTGTGATAGTCTTGCTGAAAGGAAAACCTGCAGCGTCCAGCTTTAAGACAAGTGAAATATCTTGTACGAGGATGGAGGGATGCAGGCCAGCTGTCGTTCTGATCCAACCATTCACATGTGTGGGTCCAGACAGACTGGAGTGAGGGAGGGTTTGCTGCTGTGAGGCTGCTCCACCTAATCCCATGCTGCATTACTCACCCAGTCCAGTCAAGCAGCCCACAGACGCAGGGACTTCCCCTTCCCTCCAAAGACAGAGAGGAATACTGTATTGCTTCATGCAGTGCTGAGGTAATATCATTACTTCAACCAAATGCTGCAAAGCCTAACCTGTATATTGTCTCAAGAGTCTAAATTGCATAGTGGGAGAGTAGATAATAAAGTGTGACAGAGTAACACTAATATGTCACAAGGAATATTGAACATATAGCATTACAGTGATTTTAGGATTACTGATGCACATAAATACTTTCCAGTTTGTGCATATAGGTTTACTTTTTCTTGGATCCTTTTAAAAACACCACATAAAGAGTGCATGTCTTGTATGAAGTGAAAGGTATAAAACAACACCTTTATTTTCTGATTGATGTCAATCCAGACTTCTGCAGGGGGAAATCAATCAGAAGGTTGTGAAACAGCTCTAAAAACTAGTGTCTTTCCCACGCAACTATATTGACTCCTATCTGCTTTTGCTTGGACTCCTTTAACACCTTTAGGGTTTTGAAAAATGCTATTTCTTGGAAGGATCCACAGTAAAAATAGACCCAAACACAAAAGGCAAGCTATGTTTATAAAAGTGCTCATATGTGTTGCCATACAGCCCATAAAATCAAACGCCTCTCATCATACGTATTTCACACAGCTATAATTGTGCATCATTTGTGTGCTACCGTTAAACATAAGGGAAGGATACTTCTCAGAGGCTTAATATTAAGACAACACGGTGTAATGAGTACAAACTGCTTCTCTGCTGACATATTTCCCATGATAGGTAGATATGAACTTGGAGCAAAGCAATGGGGCTATCTGTGAAAACAAGCACAGCCATATATTTTACTTGGAAAAACAGCGATCAGCTGTATCAACACTGGTCCTCCTACTGCAGCCAGCCCCATCAAGTGAGGAACTGCAGAGTCTGGAGGCATCCTCGGAGCACAAGCACAGACCTGAAGGAAACATCGTCATTCAGATCAGGGGCTTTCTGGACATATCAGGGTTTAATGACTAATCTCTACTGAACTGAACTGTTTACTGCTCATAAATGTTCAGACATAATAAGATTATACCAAAAAGAAAAAAAACTATGGGAACTATTTTACCACTGCACTGTGTTCAGTGGAAGTATTATGATAGTGAGGCCGGCCCAACTTTTCCTCTTGCAAATACTCTGTGTGCTGTTTGCACTGGCACAGCTGTTTGCTTCTCCCTTTTTTCATCTGTTACCGTAGTTGACTCTCTCCTTTCTCCTAGTATTATAACACAATACTCTGTGGTACTGTCAGCCATAATCATCACAATTACAACATATAAAGACCTGAAGGTGTTTACTTTATGTGTAAGAAAACTAGTTTAGTTACCCTTTCTGAAACAAGTTACAGATAATATTTGAACTTTATCATATTTTATCATATAATTTTTTCAACTTCATTGCATGTAACTGAATCAGAGCCTGTGTATGACTGAATTAATTTTATGTCTTTCGATGCGATTTTATTAAGTTGTTTGAGATAGTTGTTTTGAACTGGAAGTTTATTAAATGAAAATATGTATGGGAAGTTTATTAAAATGTAGCAATGATCTATTACATTTCTCTTTTTGATTATGTCTGCCGGCTGTTCTGTGAGGATGTGAGATTGACTAAATGGCACCGATTGCAAAACATGCAGCACCGCTTATCAAACACCTTATGTTGTGGTTAGGTATTTCTATTTGGTATGAATCATTTTAATGATCTCCTTGTAATTTTAAAGGAAACTTGCACAAGCCACTGGCATGTCCATGCATGGATCCCTGCAGGGATCTTATTTATGAACCTGTTTGCTGCTTTGAATTTTAAAATCTGAAAGAATTTGTATATTTCTTTGCCAAAACCAGGATCTTTTTTGTCATGCAGCAAAGCCTTGGGAAGATTCTCTTGAGATCCTCTTTTTAAACTGCTCCTCCCCATTCCCAGGCCAATACACCACTCATTTTGACAACATGACAACTATCTGTCACTCTGCATGGGAATGAGGTAAATACATGCATTTTATTCTCTTTCTAGCTTTAGAAAAAACATTTAGAGACATTTGTTTTGTGATTTTCCATCGTTGCGGACACACGATAGCCACAACCAGTTAAATGCTGTTCACCACACCTTATGGAAACACACCCACAGGACATGGTTTATACCTCAAAGTACTGAAAACATCCACATCCATGTGGTGGGTAAACAAATATGTTACTGGCTAAAAGCTTTTAAAAAAGCACCAGTCATGATGAAAATAAGCACACTTTCTCATTTTCTTATACCTTTTTAATTTGAGCTTCATTTGTTACATTATTTCGATTTATAGTTGATAAACAACTTTATCATTTAAGGCATTTCCTTTTCTAGTTTTCTTTTATTGTAACATTAGTCCTTGGGAGATTAGTATTAGACGCTGATTTCTTTTAGCCGTTGGCCATTTTTGTGACTAGGATCCATGTTCAACTTCCTGCAACGCAAATCGAGGAGGAAGTTATGGAAGGGAAAAAGCCTCTGAAGCTCACCGCTGGAAGACGGCAGTGATGAGCGGCTTGATCAGAATGGAAGGATAAAGCAATGTTCTGTCCTATCACAACTATTGTAAGCACACTGAGTTTGGTGAACTTTGCCTTTTCTTTAACCAAAATTGTGTGTTTCAGCGAGATAAGACTAAAATGGTGCTCTTCTTAAAAAAAATAAATCTGGTGTGTAACAGACAGTGATCGTCCCGAACAGCACTGTTAGGTACGATAGAGTATCTGTGATGCTGTGGGCCACACTTTCCTCCAACATGTTTTAGAACCTTGTCAAAATGTGTGGTATCCTAAATATTTTTTTAATGCCAGAAAATCTTAGATAAAAACTTACGTTTCAAAAGCAAAATCCCTCAGAAAACCTGTGGAATTCACTGAAGAGAGGGGAGAATAACAAAGCCCAGAAGTCTGGACTATCTGGAAGATCTCTGTATGTTGTCTGTCAGTATTTGTCAAGAGATCCATCTTCCTGTACACTTCAACTTTAGGACAAAACATAGTGTCCCTGGCATAGAGACAAATTATTAAATGAAACAATGAAAGAATCAATGAATACAGGCTGTTTTTCTTTTCAAAACATTGTTGTCTACAAGATTTATATAAAAGTTGTATATGCATATATTTTGAAACTAATAAATTTCAAAATATTGACTTATCTTTGAATGATTTAATAGGATCCCAAATATGACACAAATTTTCACCCTCCTTGTTCCACCTCTCTGTTGGACCTGCTGCACAGCACTAAATAGGACGAAATAAAACTTTAGTATACTGTGCAGCTGTTGCCTCCACAATGTGTGGGTCTGTTGCAACAAAAGTATAGTTATAAATCTGAAGGAGAAACACAAGGACTGGAAATTATTCTAAGCTAATTTATCAAAATGTTTTCTGTTTGGATGTTCTGAGAGATTGAACCTAAAACAAACACCCCTTTGACCTCAGAAAATGATGGTCATTACCAACTGATTTCTTAGTCGTCTCCACGTCATCCTCATCAGTGAAGCTTCTGTGAGCTTTGGCATTTTTGAGTCAGTTTCTCCACTACACCCCTAAAACTGGACACAATTAATAAAAAACTAACCAAGCTCATTCAGCTTTTGAGCGATGCCGCCATCACATCCCCATGACAGCACGTTTGGTCCCACATCTGCAGGCGGCAGTCTGCGGGGGCTCTGTGTTTTGTTTCAATCATCAAAGCTATTGGGTTAAGGATCTTTTCTCCCTGCCTATCTCTCAGCAACACTCATGGCCACTTGGACCTTGAAATCTTACTCCGGGCTGCTGAGAGGAGTGGGCGACTGGGCTGAAGAAACGTCTCCCTGGCCTTGCTCAGCACTGCCGGGGGTCACACTGCCATTCTTCTGTTACACAAAAGACTTCTTCAAGTGCCCGTGTGACAATGGCCTTTAGATCAGTGGAGCGTTATGATTACCGGGTAACTAGAATGCATTCTGTCTTAAGTGAGCCAGAATTAACGTGAACTTTTTAATGTTTTTAAAGCAAACCTGCTTGTAGCATCCCCAAAATTTTAACAGACAAAAAAATCTGTATTAGCTACACAAACTGAGGGTCTTTCTGTGCCTGTTAGTGAGTACAGCCCCTCACTTTCAACCTTAAGTGCTAACATTATGTCACTCACAAGCCCCTTATAATGAATGTGCACAAACCACGTCTCCACAACGGCAGTGAAGCATGATTTCACAAGACAAGCCTTTAACTGAGCACAAAGGAATGTCAGATGTGCTGACACAAAAGATCTCCTCTTTTTCTCCCTGATTTACAAAACGTATAACACACCAAGGGGAGTTGAGACACTCAAGCATTAGCGCACTACATTAAAATGCATTCAGCGACTCTGATTGGGGCCAAATGAAAAACATTATCAAATAAAATTAATTAAAACAAGGCTGCATGTCTATGGTTTCCAGACTGCTTTTGTTTAGCTGTCGTAAACAGAGTTAGCGGCGTCTGTCAGTGAATTAAGAAAATGTTGGGCCCCTCTGCGGCGGCGGCCTTGATTCACGGATTCTGTGAGGCCTGCCAGCGCTTTGCTCTCACTCAGCGAGAGCCGACTTGGCCAGTGACAGACAGGCAGCCTTATGTCAAAACACCGTCTGCTTCTGCCAGCCTGTAGGATGCATGCAGAAAAGCACATTAATGTCACCGTTCATGGCTTTTTTCTTTTTTGAATCGCTTTATAGAAGCATTATATCAAGTTATAGCTATAAGTTTTAGCTTTTGTATTAGGAATTTATATGACAGACTAATGAAGGTTGGTATATAATTTCAAAGAGGGAAAATAAATTGCTTAACATTGTTGAAGGATGCCATAGATCTATATTCAATCTCCTTTACTTTCATACTGTAAAATGCTTTGTAGTAAAAACCAATTACATCATATGTCCTAAAAGAACAAATACATTATCATTTTTGAACGACCACACACATCTGCAAACTTAACATGATATGGCTATCCCCCGAAACTTTCTGTCAAGCAGAACATTAATTCAGAGACAGCCGAGAGGCTTGTCAACAAAAACCTTTCTTTGTAGAATCATAAAGCCTGTAAGAACACATCCCAAGATGATTTTCTTGTGCTTTACGTCTTTTTCATAATTTTTTAAAAGGTTTAGGTCATTTTCTTTTATTTTCCTTCAATCACACGTTGCTTTGAATTTGGCTTAAACATGTAATTGAGGCACGAGACAATGAGATTTGTGGTTTCGACATAAAATCTTGAAAAGTTCAAAGGGGCACAAATACCTTTCTTAGGTAAGATATGACAGCATGTGCAATATATCAAAGGAGCAACCCTGCCTTTCCTCTGTTCCATAAAAAACAGCCATGTCCAGGCAAGCACTGTTATTTTGCTCTGTTAGGGGTAAAAGCAGGTAAAACCTTAGACTGCCTTTTAGCATTATAATCAATATTTATTGAGTTCTTTTTCATTTGTGGCTCATAAACCTTAAAATTTTTAAGTTAGATCCTATTTTGTATAGCGTGGTTATTTCCTTAATCCTTATGTTACTGGATTATCTGAGCTGCGTCATTGTCATCATAAATATTTGGTGACGGGTCAATGATTCACTGAGTTGGACGCTTGATTTCAGGCTATCTACACAAATACAAATGATATTAGAGGAACCGGCAGTGGGAATAAGATAACAAAAACAACCAATTAAAAAGTTATTTCTTATTTCGCTGGAACTAAATAGATAGCCTTCTGAGAACAAGCAGTAACCCCTACTATCAATAAGTAAAAGCAATGCAATCAAGAGGTGTTGTCTCTATGGCACCCACGCTTGCATTGCCTGCGTACTGTTTGTTATCATGGTGTGTGGAAACATACTCCTCCAGTGACAGTTTTATGAGTACTTCACAGCATTTTGAGAGTCAAAGCCAAGATGAAAAAAAATGACAAGATAATAAAGCCTCTTAAAGCTCAGTAAAAACTCAACTTTACTCTGGTTTATTGATTAAAGTTTCAATGCTCTTATCGTAACACTGAAAATAAGCCCTGGTGTTTTACTAAGCAGTCTGAAAAATGCGTACATGTCCAGTGCTTTGCAAATATGTTTTCATCTCACATGTCCTCAATATTTTAAAGGGATTGTGGGTGATAAGTCAACATAAAGTAGTGAATAATTGTGTCATGGAAGAAAAACAATACATAGTTTTTGTGTCAGTAGGCAACTTTACATCAGAGATGACAAAAATCACATGTGGGGTTCCCCAAGGGTCCATCCTGGGTCCCCTCCTATTCAATATCTACATGCTCCCTCTCGCTCAGTTAATAAAAAACAACAACATCAGCAACCATAACTATGCAGACGACACACAGCTTTACATCACCATGTCACCAGGTGACTATGAACCAATTCCAGCACTGAGGAAATGCTTAGAAGAAATCAATGCCTGGATGTGCCATAATTTTCTTCAACTGAATAAAAACAAAACTGAAGAAATAAAGTAATAAAGTAATAAAGTAAACCAATAGAGGAGAGATCTAAAGTTAGCACACAGCTTCTGTCGCTTCAGCTGGTAACCACTGATCAGGCCCGAAATCTAGGTGTAGTGCTGAATTCAGACTTGAACCTCCAAAAGCATTTAAAGACAATTACAAGGTTGGCTTTCTATCACCTGAAAAACATTTCCAGGATTAAAGGACTAATGTCTCAGCATGATCTGGAAAAACTAATCCGTGCTTTTATTTTTAGTCGAATTGATTACTGCAACGGTGTTTTCACAAGTCTGCCTAAAAAGTGGATCAGACAGCTGCAACTGATCCAGAACGCTGCTGCCCGTGTCCTCACTAAGACTAAAAAAGTAGAGCAAATTGCCCCAGTTCTAAAGTCCTTACACTGGCTCCCTGTATCTCAGAGAATAGACTTTAAAATACTTCTGTTAGTCTATAAATCCCTGCATGGCTTAGCACCTAAATACATCACAGACTTGCTATCAGTGTATCAACCCTCCAGACCACTCAGGTCTTCTGGCTCCAGCCTGCTCTGCATAACTAGAACCAGAACTAAACATGGAGAAGCAGCATTTAGTTCCTATGCTCCACTTATCTGGAACAAACTTCCAGAAAACTGTAAAAGTTCGGAAAGCCTGAGTTCCTTTAAATCAAGACTAAAAACACATTTGTTTAGGATTGCCTTCAACTGTTCTAGTTAAACAGTTCAAATAAAACATATTTTCTTTAGTCCAACTGTTTTTAATATTCTTTTTTGTTTCTGCATTTTTTATTTTATCTTATTTATTTTTTTATTTTTTCCTACTTGCTTTGATTCTGTTTTATCTTCCTGTATTTTAATCATGCAAAGCACTTTGCATTGTCTTTGTACTGAATTGTGCTATACAAATAAATTTGCCTTGCCTTGCCTTGCCTAGTTATCAATACTTTTTACACATGATAAGCTGACATGAGCCTCTCTATGCAGCCTCTAAATCACAGTTTTTCAATTCCTTTCATCAAGCAAATCACTGCCATTACAGTTTCATTTATATTTTATACAGTTAGAGAATAAATTAACCAGTTCCTCTTTAAGAAGGTGGTATTTTAATTTGATTTTGTGCATCTTTTGTTCACCTGTATAAGTACAGAGTTCTTACTTATTCCTAAGTTGATATATGTATGGACTGTGACTGTGTCATCTTAACAAAGGGTTATGCTGAATCCCTCTATTGTAGCTCTCGTTTTATGTTTATGGTCATTTTCCTGCTGAAATTCCCTGTAATTAACTGTATTCATTTTCAAATTTTTTATTTTTACAATGGCACCTGCATCCACACGAATAATGTTTCCTCTTCAATGCTGTAATTTCTCTTAGCTTTTAATCGTTTCTCAACAACTCATTCCTTTCGGATTTGTATACTACATGACTAATGGTTGTATTATCAAGAAATTCTCACACTTCATTTTAATTCTCTTATAGGCTCCTTCAGGGTTACCATGGGTTAATATTCTCTTTTTCTGGTCAATTTGGTCCGTCAGTCATGTGTTGGTAGCTTTTCAGGTGTGCTATGGTCTTTTACTTTTTCTGGGCAGGTTTTCAATGAGGTGACAGATGCTTGTAACATTGAGTTTGACCCTAATTTGCTTTAAACCTCCTCAAAACCTTCTCCCTGACCTGTCTGTTGGGTTTCTTTGCTCTTTATGAGAATGTTTCTTCTTTAATGGACTCTCTGAGGTATTCATAGAATAGCTGAATGCTCCTTTAAAAACAGAGGTTTACATTGTTTACTAATTAGCTAACTTTGGAGGACAACTTTGTGAGCTAGATTTTATTTAAGGATATCAGAGTAAAAAGGGTCATATTCAAAGGCATAGCTTAGTTTTCAGATTTCTGTTTGCAGAGGATAATAAACTACTATTTGTTGCTTCTAAATATACATAAATAAGAATTGTAAATTCAGTTAATTTTGTTTTCTGAAGGGTCTTTTCATTTACGACAATCTGTTCAAAGTATTTATTGCACAATTCTAAACAACATCTGAAAACCTTAATCTTCTTTGTTTAAATTCAACCAGTATCACAACCAGCTTCCTTTAAACTGTGTGTTGTTGCATATTGGGATATGAATCATTTAACAAGGCTCTGAAAGACAGAAAAAAAAATCTGTCGTTGAATTTTTTAAAACCAAACAATCTTGCTTGTTTAAAAGTAATTTCTTGATTTTATTGTGACTGTCAGGCAGATTAAAATTGAATATTCTTTACAAAAGCAGTTTTATTATTCATTTATTCCTCCATCAGGTATATTGGTATGTTTAACGTAAGATTAAAAGTTTGCAATGAGATGTTTTCAGCATGTCTCCTGTTTCAGGTCACTGCAATGCATCCTCATGGGGTAAAGATCCAAGGTTTGATTCACCTCAGAGCTTTACTCTTCTTAATCCTCATATAGTCAATAGGAGATTCATTCGCATGTTTTGGGACATTCCCATGTTAAATGTCAAACACTAGGTGACTTTGATAATGGTGAACTGATCGGGTGCTGCTGCAGCAAAGATTCCACAAACCATAATACTCCCAGCTCTGTGCTTTACGGAAACTTCCTTCAAAAGGATGTGTATGTTTAGCAACCATGTTTTCTTTTATTGATTTAATATCTCAGTGTTGTAAAAACTGATATTTCAACCTGGAAAGACTCACTCAGAAAATAAGCAACAATTAGAAATTCTTATTGAAATAAGAAATATAGACTTTGGCCCTTGGGCCATGATGGAAGACACAAGCATAGAGAAAGATGATGGTATGATAAAGCAGGTGAATTAGGATAGATACATCTCCCAACCCCCATTTTTTATGCAACTCTAGTCCAAAACGTCTGAGAAGTCCTTCTTCGGAGTTACAGGAATTAAGATTTTCTGCATTAACTAAGTCCTCTTCAAATATCTGACCAATTGTTTAATCACTGTTAGACACCACAGAAGAGGAGGCTTCCTTCCCGAGCATGCGTTGAAAATAATAAGTGAAAACTTGCAAATCAGATTTGCTAGACAAGTAAAACATCCTTTCTTTAGCAGCCCAGCAAGAGAAAGCTCATTTCTCGCTTCATTTAAAGCAAACAGCCCTTTACTCCTCCTGGACATAAAGAGGCTACAGGAAGACTAGTGGACAGACATAATTTGAACACATCAATAACCAAAATTAATGATTGATATTTATGAGAAATATAATTAAAATAAGAAATATTAGTTTTATTGATCATCGATATTTTATTACCACATATTACACTGTGTTAATATTGGTTTTCTAAAACTTAAAGCTACTTCAGTAAAAAAAAGATTACATAATGCTCAGTACATGTTTATTTGTGGATCTTTACTTGCCCTGACATCGTGTTCACAAAGTACGGTGAGTGTTTTTTTGCTGCACTATTTTCTACCAGCAATCACATTTACACCTTTGCATTGTGATTTACAAAGTGTGCCAAAAGCTTTAAAGTGCCGACCCATTCATGTAGAGAATGGCTCATTAGTTTAACATTAACAGGTAGTTGATGTGCTCCAGTGAAGCAGACCCTTCAAACATTCAGCTGTGGCTTTTTACACAGCGGTTCCCACGTATTTCCATGTGCTGCTCAGGAAGGTGACCGATCACTCGCCTGCCTCTACAAGCCAGCCTGGATACACGCATCTGTAAACAGACTCAGCAATGTCCTTAATGTGTTAGGCAACAGTCATTACCCTGACACACCTTATACTGGCGCTGGGCCTGAATCAGGGATTAAATATAAGCAGAGGGGGATTAATTGTTATATAAAGTTACCTTAGCTCGTTTGAAGTATATTTTAGTGCATCATAACGTATTTCAAGAAACAAAATAACTTTTTACCCTTTTAATTTTTATTGTAACTTTGCAGCAGCACTTGAAGCTACACAGAAAGGAAATGTAAATATTTTTTCATTAAGGTTTCGTTTTTTTATTTTTCCCTTTTGCAATCCTTTTCTTCTTTTAGTATGACCTATAGTACAGGATATACAGGAAATGGTCAGCATACTGTGGGTTCCAATGGAGCTTTCAGTTTTACTGACTCCTTTATAGAAGGGGTTGGTAACTCCAGTTCTCAGGGGCCTTAAAAGGTGTCCTTGGTCCAACAAGTGATTAGAGGAAGAACGGGACTCTGAAGAAACTGACTGCGCCTGAAGAGATAATTCAGCCATTTGATTCAGACTTAGACTTAGTCAAACTTTATTTTCATTTTGTATACACAGTCTAAATTTCGATACATATACCTTTTCAACAGCGAATAAGCTGCTGCATAGCAGTGAATGAACTTTTCCATTTATAAAATGCAGCAGGCTCGGCAGATGCCCGCTCACACTGAGCCTGGTTCTGCTCGAGGTTTCTTCCTGTTAAAAGGGAGTTTTTCCTCTCGCTACAAGCATGCTTAGAGTGAGGGATTGTATTTGAGTCAATGAGTTGATGCAATCAACTGGTTTTCCTTAGATAGAAAACGTTGAATCAATTTGACTGTATGATTTGGTTGAACTGTAAAGTGCCTTGAAATGACTTGTGTCTTGAATTGGTGCTATATAAATAAACTGAATTGAAGCAGTGGTCAAAATTTTAACAGTGTCGGAGAGACATGGTGGTAAAGGCATTGATAAGGAGGGTTCAGAGCAGCGCAAAAATAGATAAATATATGGTGCAAAATGCAGTAGAAACACTGAGTTGAGTTATTTTTTCTAAGATTCATCAGGTAGTGCAAGTATGATGTTTACAGTGTGATACAGAGTCTCGAGTTGTGTCTTAATTAGAGTTTCAACAGTTCACCAGTCTTATGGCAGCTGGGAAAAAGCTGTTACAGACCCTGCTGGCCCTGCATTGAATGCTGCGAGGCCTCTTCCCAGAGGACAGCAGGGAGAGCAGTCCATGGTGGGGGTATGAGGGGTCACTGATGATGTGATTCAGGTGTTGGACTAAGAATGAATCTAAGTGCTCCAGGATGCCGGCTTTTAAAAACTGGACCTGTCCCCCTCTGCTCTATAGTGTATCATCTAAGGAACATAAAGACTGGCCCAGATTTTATGAAAATTGTTCTTTTCTGTCCTTCACCTGTTGCTATATTTGCAAAGAATCAAAAGGATGTCCTTCTTCTAATGTGATAGCCAGGAGAAGATTTAAAGTTTGGGCTTTGACTCGGATGGTCCAACATCTTTCTTATTTTTTTTTTTTTTTTGTAGAACCATTCAGAGGAAGGCCTGCCTGATTTGATTCATTATACTGTAAAAAATTAAGCTCAAATGATTTCATGAATCCAACCATTTAATTTTATGAACTCTGACTATTATTTTTAATAGAAAAATCCAATTGAGTACATGTAATATTTTTGTTATTGTAACATGGGTATCATTGTTTTTATGCATTGTGCTTTATTTCCATAAATTGAATTCCTGACCAGTAAGTTTCCTACATTCAAATATATATTTTATTTATATATCAATTATGCATCACTTGTGATCATTAGACATGAGCATTAACTAATCTTTTTTTAGACATAATCAAACAACCACTGTTGTGGGACTTTTTTCACAATACAAACCTGTGATTATTATTTCATTTTGACATTGACCTAACCATTATGATACAAGATTTACAGTCATTATTGAATCTAACAGCAACCTTACTCATGGTGTTGCATTGAAAGGCACACCCACTCTGAACTAATCAGCAAATGAGGTCTTATTGTCAAAATCTGCACAAGTACGTCCTCATTAAACTGAAGTTGGTACTTATTTAATTATTTACATTATGCTTAATGAAATAATCCAGACTTATCCATGGGATTGAATTAAATCTATTAAAAAGAAGAACATATCACAGTATCTCAGCACATTTGAATTAGAGTTTTACATAATTCGTTTTTTAAGCACTCTGTTTAATTCTTTTCTTTGAACATTCATGTTAACAATGCGTCCTTCTCCATATCCCAAACAGGCTTGATCTTAAAATCACAGACAGACCTTCTACTTTCAGGATTATCTGCTGGAGATAAAAGGCTCCAAGGTTTACCTAACAACTCTCCCATGGAGGCCATTTTTGCCCAGTCCATTGGTTGAAAAAATAAACATCACTCAACAAGTGAGGTCCAGCATCTTAAGATGTTGTTGTGTTTTCTTTTGTGACCTGAAAGATTTGCACCATTGGTTTACTTTTGGTAGGCTCAATACTCTGAAGTGGGGGTTATGACAGTTTTAGTTTTTTATTCAATTTATCAACAATTATTTCTGCATATATATATATATATATATATATATATATATATATATATATATATATATATAATGGTGTGAGTCTCACACCATTGATGTCAAATAGGCCACATTTTTTCTCAGCTCAGCATGTTACATAGCAAAGGGAACAGAAACATCTGTGAGTGTGATCCTCAAAGTATGAACCTTCGCCATTCTTCGTTATGGGTGCTTCGGTCTCTCAGTGAAAGGCTGTTACTTTTATGGCACTTAGAATAACTGCTCAACGGTTTAAATTCAGTTCTGGCAGACAAAAATAATTTTTTCTTCGAGGTTTTTGGTAGATTTTATCTACAACTGGATCTTTTCTTTGATTAAATCTGTCAGAAGCAAGAGCAAGTAATTACTTTAAAAGTCTCTGCCGCAATCTAAATACCTCAGAGCAGTAAGTACACTTTAGCCTTAATTTAATTTGGTCTACCAGGTTACATAGAAACTGCTACCCAGTTAGTGCCTCACTGAAGTATGATCCAGGACCATGAGGCTGTACGCTTCCTAGAGACAAAGCAGTTAGGATAGGGAGCTGCTGACATCCCTAGCTTGGATATTGTTCTTACTGTCGATATCAAAAAAGGTGAACGGATAGAAGGAAATGGGTGCAGGAGCTACAGTTTGAGCTCAATTTGAACTTAGATCAAGCCTCAGGTCAATTCTTTATAGTTACGTTTCATGCCGAGTAAAACCAACGAGTCAAATTCCTTCATTTTAAATTATAATTTATCAACAGGCCAACTGAGCTATCTTAGAAATGTTAATGATGCAAGTAAACAAAAAAGTGGATCAATATTTTGTTCTTACTAATAGGCAAATATTTTTGGCCGATATTAGCTTATTTTTGCCTGCATGTACAGGCTCATTAGTCCATTTAGCAGTCATGACTGGGGATCACTTGAATTTGTGATTTGTAAACTATTTTTAATATTTCCCCGAATTGGTGAAAAAACCGGTTTTTGCTGCTGTAGACAAGAATACAGGAACAACAGTTATCATCATCGAATAATTTTTCTCAAAAAGCGCAAAAGCAAAAGAATAGAAAAACAAAAAAGACCCAAAAATCCACAACACATATGGGAAACGCGGAGACACAGATCACAAAAAAAACACGGGCCTCTAAAAAAAACCTGTGTTGGTTGATCTTTACTCACCATTATAATTTTTAATCATTGATCCTAATGAAAGATTTATGTTGATTTCAACAGATTAGACTTATTAGGGCCAACATGACAGGAGGCAACATACAAATGCGAGACCTGAATTGTGTCACTCACAACATTAAAATATTATAAGATTAAAAGACAACACTAAAATTATTATAAAAGTCAACTCAAAACAATCTAAGAGCATAAGGAATTAAATATTCCCTTTTTAGTGTTGCCATTGTTATTTTAAGTAAACACAATGAGGTTAGTTTTAAAGTCCTTAATATTTTTGTCAAAGTCAAGGTAAAAGTCATTCTCTGATATAACCACATCAAACTCCAAGTCGTAAAATGTGTGACTTAAGTCTGACTATAGTCATTAAGCCCAAACCTATGTTGTCTCCCACTACTTCTTTTAATGCATTTAGTTTAACTGAGCCGTTTCTCTCTTTTTTTATATGCAGTTAAAGAATAAATATATCTTTTTGTAATATCATAGTTATCCTTTTATATTAGGTAATAACTGTCTTCACAACACAATACTACACATAATGATGTTGGTTTTATTTTCCTGCTTCTGATTGATACCTTAGTAAAGGTGCAATCCTTTTGGCCCCATCTGCAAGGCCGAGGCTTTAGCGAAGCGGTACAAAAGCACAAATGTGATGAAAATCTTATTTAGAGAGCGTAACATCATTCAACGATCCTCTGAGTTATCTAAACAGATGGTAAGTGTGAAATCCTGAAGCCTGAATGCTGAAACTAAAACAATAGCTACTTAGAAGAAGAGATGTTTGCATTGTATGCAACCAAATAAAACCCCTTCTGTTTTGTTTTTTTAACCAAAAAGGATAGCTACAATATTCAAAGTGGAAAAAAGATTTTTAAAGCTTATTCCTCATTAAAATGCAGTTTGTACCTAATTTCTACAGTATTTTTTTTATGTTTTTTTTTTTTTTTATCAGGAATACGTGTTCATTTTTAATTAGCTAACTTTATGGAAGAGCCAGTACTGAGCCAGTACTGTAGTTGGTTATTAAGTCTATGAAAACAGTCCCAGTTGGATCAGATCTGCTAATTATGTCTTGT
The DNA here is from genome assembly GCF_000732505.1 of Cyprinodon variegatus. Classification (NCBI taxonomy): domain Eukaryota; kingdom Metazoa; phylum Chordata; class Actinopteri; order Cyprinodontiformes; family Cyprinodontidae; genus Cyprinodon; species Cyprinodon variegatus. The sequence goes on from NW_015150862.1 coordinate 375,461, forward strand.
TTAGACTGGATCTCTTCAGGCATTTTAGTCTTAAAGGCTGTTTGGGTTTCTATTTTTTTTAATGTTTTTTCTTTACCATTGCTTACTTTTACCAGTGTTATTCTGTTTGATTTGCGTCTTTGTTTTTGATTCAGTTGTTAGTTTATTATTTTTTCTTCCCTCAGCCGCTCTATAAGTTTCACCCACAGGTCAGTTTGTGCTTGAGTTTCCTGTGTTGAGTTTGTTTCGTTGACCTCCTTTTATGAGCCCAAAGTTATTACATTCCCTTGATATTTTTATGCTTTGTGTAAACAAACTGAGCAACATTTTTGCAGGTCCCCTGCGTCTCTGTGGTTGGTCCGTGTGCTCCCTAACATGCCACACGCTGGTGTGTAATACCATTTCATAGATTTACATCCAGTTTCCTGGAAATAATGCTGCGGCTGTCCACTTATGGGCTTACAAAAGCAAGAAAATCAAGTGCTTTTTTAGTCTGGAATAAGACGGCCGAATATCAAAACTGATATCAGATTTTGAGTGTCTGTTCTTCCTCAAGACTAACTCCTGGAGTGTGCCTTTTAATATGTATGAGCCGGAGGATTTCGTTTGCTCAAGAAGAAAGTAAAGCGAAGGGGTCATCCATATTGAAACTGACAGGCCCATTTGGAAACAATCATCAAATGTGTCATGGAAAAACCGCTACGTCATGGTGCAAAGGACGTCAAGAGGCTGCCAGCATCAATATTTTCCCCTTAAGGCTGGCAACGGATGTCGTTTTGACAGAGCTTATATTACTGACGGCAAGACTTAGGGTCATTTTTCATTCCTTTTTTTTTTAGTAAAAGTCTGTTGTTGAAGAATGATGGAGATTTCTCACCCTAATGATCCGACATGCAACATGACTGACAACAACCGGGACAACAGGGAGGAAGAGCATTATCAGTGTCACCTCCTCCAGATAGGAAGTTCAGGTAATTAGGAGCATTCTCCTCAAGCGAGGCCTAGTATCCTGTTTGAAGAGAGCACTGTTCTGACTCACTGATCCTGGGGACATGCAGGTCCTTCCAACATGAGGAAACCAAATTTGTTAGATTGATGTTCTATGGATCTAATCTTCTTGCTTCAACTGTTTTCCTCCTCCCTCTGGAGGACCTGTCAAAGAGATCAATGATAAAGCTATAAACATTCCCCTGAATTCTGGCTTCTTTATCTAATCAAAAATACAGTGCCAGAAAAAGGAATTCATGCCCCATTACATTTTCCATATTTAATGTTAATATAAACCTTTAATGCATTTTTGTTAGGTTTGACTTTACACAGAATACAAAGTAATACATGGATACAAAATAAATTATAGCTTCTATAGTTGTAACAAAAAACAATGGTGTTATTACCACCCACCTTTATTGTTAAGTTCCTAAATAAAATACAGTGATGTGCAGGGGGAGGGGTGGCCCCTTTTGTGGTCCAATTGTTGCATGCCAGTGTGCCCTCTGGGAAGCCAAACAAATGCTTAGGTGCCCTCTTGAGAGCCAAACATGTGCCAAAGTGCCCTCTCTGGAACCTAAACATGTCCTAACGTGCCCTCTCTGGTGCCAAGATGTGTGCTAAAGTGCCCCCTTTGGAGCCAAAATGCATGCTACATGCCCTATTTGAAGCCAAAACACATGCTGAAGTCCCCTCTCGGGTGTCAAACACTGGGTAAATTGCCTTCTCGGGAGCCAAAATGTGTACTTAAGTGCCTTCTTTGGAGCCAAACACATGCTTAATGCCCTCTTTGGAGCCAAGCATGTGCTAAAGTGCCCTCTCTGGAGACTTAACGTGTGCTATCCTGCCCTCTCAGGAGCCAAGATGTGTGCTAAAGTGCCCCCTTTGGAGCAAAAACGCATGCTAAATGAACCTTTGGGATCGAAAGCACATGCAAATGTGCCCTCTCAGAAGCCAAAATACTTGGTCAGGTGCCATTTGTGGAGACAAATATGTGCTAAAGTGCCCTCTTGGGTAGGGCGACCAGATTTGGGTTTCTGAAAAGGAGGACACTTTCTTTTTTCCTGGTAGGCGCTGGGCCAATGACTGGACTGGGAGGGGCTTTCGAACCTTTCGAACCAAGCCATCAGCTCCGGGAGCTGGTCCCCATGCGCCGGGGTTCATTAATTTATTTTTAGTAACTTTTTATAATCTGTCCCACTTAAATGTAGGAAATTGTTTGAATTTGTGTGGCACAGTGGCAGTAGGGGGGGAAAAAAATCGATGCAAAGCTGGAGCCTCTCTATACTCAGTCAGTGTGACATGGAAAAAATTAGATTGGAGATTAAAAACTCATGTGCAACTGGTCTTTAATCAGAGAAGTAGCCAAGAGGCCCATGTCAACTTTGGAGAAGCTCCAGAGACCATCATCACTGGTGGGGGAATCTGTTAAATGTCCAGTCAACAAATCAAACATTTATTGACAAGTGAAGAAAGAAGAAATCCATTGTTACAAAAAAGTGCATGATAGACTGAGCTAAGAAACTTTTAGGCATAAAGGTATGAAGCCTAAATAAAGACATTAACTTTGGCCAGCTGAGCTTGATCCTTTATATGAAATCAGCTATGTGTGGCACAAAAAAATTAACTTAAAGCACTTTTTATTTCATGATGAAACCTCGTGGCAGAGGAACCAAGATGCAGGGATGTTTCAGCAGGAGAGGGAATTTAATGTCAGAGTTAATGGGATGGTTAATTAAGCTAAAGGGGCAGCCAGTGACTTGATGCTATGGTGAAAGGTTCCCTCTTTAGCACAACAGGGACAATTAAACATGAAGCCAGAGATCAAATTTGATGGACCAACAAACATCTCATAGATCAACAGCCATAGCTAGATCAAAGCCTGTTCATTATGTGGAATGGTCCAGTCAAAGTCCAGATCTTAATAAAGAGAATCTATCATTTCTCTTTACAATAACCCCACTATGATAAATAGGACATTTTTGTTGGACATGAATCCTCAGTGAAAGAGATCCCCCCCCCCCCCTTCACATTTGGCCTAATCACAAGGGTCAGCTCAGCTGTATGTGACTTGATACTGTAGACCAGATGGAAATGCTGCCTAACACAGGATAATCTATCTTTCCTCTCCTCACAGGATCAAACACCCCTGGCCATTAAGGCTGTGAGAGGACAACACACAACACACTGATGATCCATTCACAGGGTCTTAACCCAACACGTGTGCCTGGCCAGAGAGGTGATCCCGTAGCTTGTTACGCTGCTGTGGATATGCACGCCTGTAGGTTACTACTATAACTCCTGTCCCACTGATATATGTTGCATCGCTTCAACATGGTAAAAAGAAGAAAAGACACTTAGAATAAACATGACATAAATGAGTCGCCCACAGAATCACCACAGCAATTATGCACAGTTTGAACCAATGTAAAACAAAACCAAACCTCTCAACATTTAATCCTTTTTTGCCCAACATCCACAAAGCAGCTGGGCTCCCACCACACCGAGGTGCTTACCACACACAACCACCTCACAGAAGAGGTTTTTGACCTGCATGTAGGCCTCATTTATGAGAGAAAGCTGATACCATCTGTAGCACGTTTTGTAAGTGCAGCTCCAGTTAATACCATGTAAACATTTTTAAAGGGAAAAAAAAAAGTAAATAGCAAAAGGAACCCCTGAGCTTTAATTGCCCACTCTAATGTGGATGTGCTGCATCGATTCACAAATTCAGCCCTAAACATAATAATCTCTACAGTGCTCTTGGTTCATTAATGCTTAGTCTCCGTTTTATTTATACTGTAATTCGGCTGAGACATGGATTGTGAGAAATAACAATAGAAGAACAATAGGGAAAGAGAGTTTTTCAACCAAATGTTCATCTGCTGCATTAAATATAGCCTCAAAAGAAGAATCTCCCTCTCACAGGTTTCACACGATGCAATATTGTGTCTTGAAATGCCTGTAAGTTAAGACATACAAATGTGTCACTCAGAGGAAACTCTGATGTACAGTTCTGGTCAGAAATGTACATACATTTATCATGGACCTGAAAATTATCCTTTTTTGGACTTGATATGGTTTATATAAACAGTTCTGATTTTGAGGGTGGGCTGATTACTCACTGGACTGATTACACACTGGGGGTTCCAGTTTAACGTGTTTGTGGCTTTCTTATACTACAAAGGATCACATTTATACACATATGCTTGAATATTTATCTGTACCCCCAATAATTGTTGGGTAAATGTCTCTTAACATATTCCAGATACCGCATGACTCTCAGTTGATTTCTGGCCCCTTATCTTGGTGAGATGTACTTAAAAAGGTGGGTTTCCTTCCATCGGCTCAGTTTTTAAAGTATACTTCTTAAATTAAATGTTAGAACTGTAATTATAGTCATATGTTTACATTAATGTTTTTCATCACATTGTTTTTTTTATCACTGCTGCTTACCTTATCAAGGCTGTATTTTAAAAACGTCTAGAGAGCTGTTCTCACGAAATTTCCTTTTTTTTAACACTTGTGTATACAAAATGACAAAATAAAATCTATCTGTCTGTCTAAATGATCAATGGGGTCGAGACGGGCACCATTCCAGATTTATAGAAGCCTTTTCATTTTTTTTCCAAACCAAGTTGTGATATGTGTTATAGATGAAACACCCATTTTGGCAGGTTTCTACTATCGGACCTGAACTGCTGTCCTAAGTGAAAAGCCAACTGATTAAGGTGCTCAAGAACAGCCTAAGTGCTGAAAACACCTTCCTCACAGCCGTACTGTACACTGTGAAGCCAGTTTTATTTCACCAAGAAACGTAAGGGTGCCGACAACTTCAAAACTCAAGTGAAACTTGCTGCTTCCCACTGAAACTGATTTCCTTCTGGATAAATGTTTTATAGACAGAAAATGTTTTTAAAGCTAGAAGCACTGTACCAAGTATCAAGCATGGAGGTGGGAGTGTAATATTGAGGGCAGGGCTCGATGTTAACCATTGCCAGATCCCCCGGAGCAAGTAGTTTTTATTGTCGGGAGAGTACAAATTTCATTGCATTTGCACGCCGGGCAAGTCCAATGATCGCAAAAAAAAAATTATTTATCACTCAAAATTACTTTAAAATCACCAACATTCGCTAAAAACGACCCACAAGCGTTGCTGGCGCCATTTTTGCTGTTTTGTACAGATTCTCGCGTGATTTGAAAAAGGTGTCTGATTTGAAAAAGCTGGTTTTATTTTCCGCCAGATGGCGTGATTTTTGTCCACCTAGCGGTAATTTTGATGTAGTTACCAAAACGACAAAAAAGCTAGAAAGCGCTATCATATGGCTGTCTTCTGTACAGTGATGCAGGTCATACATTAAAAAATGTTCATTACATTTTTTTCTCTTAGACATTGGAGAGGTGCATTTAAATGTTATAGGGCTAAACATGTCAAACTGGTGACCTGTTATGTTATTATTATTGTCTTGTTGCTGCATTTATTTTGTCAGGGAAAACTAATCCTGAGTCAGTTAAAAGTCAAGGAATTCTGAAATTATGTAAGACCGTGGAACCCCTGTATAAAATAACTATGTATAATGATTCTTTAGAAGAGTCACAATATATTAACAGTATTATCTTCTATAAACATACCGTGACTCTAAAATAAAAGTTATTCATTTGTGACATTGACTTCTGTCTTGTGATTTATCTTAAGTTTTTAACCTGTCAAGTTTTTTTTTTATTTTTTGACATTAAAATTTATATTTTTCCAAGCACACAACAGTTTAAAGCAAAGTTTAGTTTGAAAAGAATGTGCAGGAAGGATTGAAAATGTTAACACGGTAATGTAGGCTTGAGTTCATTATCTGACACATGCATATACACACCAGGAACCTGTAAACTTCAAAAATACTGAATTACAAAAAACATTTAAAAAACAAACATGTTTCATTGATATATATACAAAATGAATATTAGGAGCTATATTTATCAAATATTATACTGGGCAAGTAAAAATTGTTTCTGAGCAAATGAAATGTGAAAGTCACTTGCCCTTCAGGTAAGTGGTAAAAATCCTTAACGTCAACCCTGGAGGGTGTATTTAACTACCATATGTACTGGTGCATTGCACAAAGTGACTACAATAAGAAGATGGGTGTACATACAAATATTTTATTTCAATATCAGTGTAACTCTACCAAGAAGGGCAATAAAATCTTGCTTCTTTCTGCAACTATCTGTCCAAGAAGAAGAGAGATGACTTTGAATGTATACCGACAGTTAAAAACCAATGACACCATGGCCATGATGAGTGCCGGACAACTTCTAACTGTATACAAAATAGAATTTTACTTGCATGACATAGAAGCTTTTCTCTGTTTTCACTCATCATTCACAAAGTTATGAACACCATGTAGAAACAGCAAAATGTTATTTCTCTTTGTCATCTCCTTGAAGAATAGGAAGAGCCTACAAGAGTGTCTCATGTGACATTTTGTGGTCGAGTAACCTTCATGGCTTTAAAATGTACGTTCTTAAGCGCACCTGCACGTCATTTCCTTCTTAATGTAATTCTGAAGGGTAAACACAAATCCAGTCACACGGTTCTTTCTCTGTATTTCTCTGTTGAATGTTTAAACAACACAGGGATTTATTTTGCTTGCTATGAATGAAAGAGGAAATTAACCTCTTCCTTGACTCTGCTGGCGGGTGAATGAAGGAGATGAATTAAATTTTAAAATAATAATAATAGATGTTGTAAATCATTTCATAGGAGCTTGGGTCCTGGATTTTAATAAAAGGTAGGGGGAAGGGAGTGCACTAAGCACCTAATCCACCACATTCTTGTTGAATTCTGAATTCCTAAAGGCTTCAATGCCATGCTCTGCAACAGAAGGGGTTGCAAAAGACTGAGGTAATTGGATTGGAATACGGCATCGATTGTCAGACAACAAAAGATATTCATCTCTCTCTTTCTGCCTCTCATGGCCTTTCAGGTTTTTTTGTCCCTGGTCTGGAATGTATTTGGTCTTTAACTCGTCTCATCCAAGCAAAGAGAGGGCACAAGAACAGGAGAGAGGGGCCACCAGGACTGCCTCGGTCTCATCTGGAAGTCACAGCAGCCCATGTGTGAGGATGTATGAGCCACAGATTGCCCCCCAAAAGCCCAAGGGTCATTTCTGTGATCATTACCATAATCACATTAGGGCTGCAGGAGATTAGCACCATGGCCTCAGAGGAGAAACCAGGTCTGCGCTCCATAAGAACAAAACATCATGCTTACAGGGAGCAGTAGAAATGATACATTATAAATGGGATTATTAATGGTGAAACAGAACAGTTCAAGGTTTGACCAGTGTGCCGTCCTTCATATTTGGAATTAATGCTGCCAATGCAAATACCTCCCTTAAAGTGTGTTACAAAAAATAGACATACCTTTAAAATTGTTCATATTTTCTCACATTACAACAGCAATCTCCTTGGATTGTGTTGATTTTTTTTTTTTTTAACGCACAGGAGTTCATAGATTCTCTATCGCTGCTCCTCTTTAATGGAATATCCTCCTGCTGAACATTAAGAAGGCTTCTTCACTGCCAAATTTTAAAACAAGGCTCAAAACTTACTTTTATTTGCTGACTTATAAAACTGTCAGGACTCAGTTGTTGTGACGTGTTTATTCAGCTTAAACAAATTCTCATTGCCTTATTTGATATTTTTATACTGCATTTTATTCTTTTATAGTGTTTTATTATTTTCAACTATGATGATTAGAATTTGAAAAGCACTATTTTTTTGTTACTCTAATACCACTAATGCAACATGATTGGTGATGGGAAACATGGAGGAGCTTTAAAGATTCAAAGCTCAATATGAACACTGTTCAAAGTGACATCTTGTTATTTTCCATACAACATTATGGATGCATGGTAAGACAAAAGACAAGAAACAATAGATTTTGAAATGCTAATGTGAGTAATAAGTTAAAAAATTAATAAAACACATTCAAGGGCGATGTACAGATACTGAGCCAACAGGTATGTTTTTGATCTGAAGCTGAAGTAAATGAAGAGAATGCAGAGAACATGTTTAATCCAGAGAGAAAGACCAGCCGGTGATTTAAAACCAGGGCTTTCTTGCTAAATGGCAAGTAAAAGATTACAACAGAGTCAGAGTAGATGGGTATATGGGTGGAGATGAATACAAGGAAATCCTGGAAGTAAAGCTTTCAGAGACTGCAAAACTCAACAGAATGGAGTGGATGTCCGCCTTCCAGGAGGCAATATGCATGAGCACACATGTAGCGCTTGACTGACCTGCACATACTTAAAATAAAATGCAGAGAGAATACATCGTATTTTTAGGTTGTACTGTGATTAAAGCTTTGCCAAGCATTGTACGGCAGTGGTGTCTAGAGTTTTGCGCTAACGAGGCAAAATTTCCAGGTTTAAAGCAAATTTATTTCTTCTTTTTCAGTTAAACTTACAAAAAAAAAAAAGAATTATTTTTACTGTACCAACTCAACGACAAAATCACCTATTTAATGTTTAAAAGATAAGTAGAAAATAACTTATTAATAGAGGTCAGAAGAAGGGTTTTGGACATTTGTCTTGATACAATTTTTGATTTGTGTGCGAGCACCAAAACCAGGAACTTTCTTTACATTTTTTTCTCTTTTTAGCCAAGTTTGATTGATAGGAATACACAATTCTGCTTTCTGTGTTGAGGTAAAAAAAATAAAACTATTTGACAAAAACAGCAAAAAAAAAAGAAACCACTTTGTAGTGTGGCAAATATTATCCATTTCATTTGGATTTGGCTGATCCATCTGGCTAAAAGAATCAGGCTCATTTGTTGAAAAGCTAAATTTCTACTAGATCTACTGTCAGAGGCCACACAAACTTATCAGTAAGACCGCAAATGGTCCCTGGGCCACACTTTGGACACCCCTGCTGTACACTCTGTATATGTTTCCTCACTCTTTTCACCACAGCTTTTTCCCACCCCCATCATCATCCATACAAGCATCACCTCTGGGCAGGTCGAGGGGGCACTGAAGGCAGATTTCTGACACAACCCCCTCCCCAGACGGTCCACAGCGTCTAGACTCCGTTTCAGCATTTCCCATAAAGAAAAGAGAGTGAAAAGGAGAGAGAAAAGAAACTTACCCAAGGGTTAACATTTTTTCCAATTAACCCTAATTACCCAAAGAGAGCATTTCAATGAGGCCTGTAACCTGAGATGTCTATCAGTTCTGTGGCTGAAGCAAGCAGGGAGGAAGTAGTATCTTTCATCTTGAAGTTCAACCACAGGAAACGTGACATTTGAATATTGACGGCAGTGATTTAAGAGTGTGGAAGTAACACTTAGAGGCTCTCCCTCCTTAAGAAGGAATACAAGTGATATCGCTGCCTCTGCTTTAGATGAAACTCCGAGCCGTGGCCACTGGGCGTGCAACCCTCTGCCTTGATGCTTCTCCTCATATGACCTTCTTGCTTTCCTGTTTCAGCAACAGTTTGGAAGCAAGCATATAGCTCTACTCACTGTAGAACCCTCATAAACAGCTACAAAGTGGGATAGTGAAGCATTACATAGTTACTGATTGATTCGCTCCTCACTTTGTTATACCACAGTTTCCAAGGTTGCGTCTTTGATTTTGACCCTTTGAGTGACCTGTGTAATTGGTTCACACAAATCACTAACGACAGGGGCAGTGGGGGCTTTTCACCCCTCATATATGTGTGTGAATGGGTGGGTGCACTGCTCTAGCCACTGATCTAGTTCACAGATTACCTTCGGGAAGGGAGACACCTGGCCACAGTTACCCTTTGACACCGACAGAAGTATTTCTGTGATCACGTTGAAATAAAATTCATGTTAAAGCTGTTAATCGGATCAGCAGGAGTTTCATTCATTCGTATCCATCCTCATGACTCTAGGTATATTCCATAGTTAAACTTTCCTCAGTTTCTAAAAATATTTTCTTGTCATTTTCCACCATTAAATGCAGTTTTATCTTTACTGGGATTTCATTGGGATTTCATTGGTTAAAAACAGCACAAGGTACAGCGTCATAAAGCAGGGGAAGGAATATAAAACAAGTTGTTTAAACTTTTATTTTCAAACCTTCAAGAGGAACACTGCAAAAATGATCTAGATATAGGTAAAATATTTCTTAAATTAAGTGTATTTACCCTTAATTTGAGTAGGTGAATAAGATGATTTGACAATGGAATAAATATTTTTACTAATATGCACTTGAAAGTAGACAATGCAATAATTTTTTCTTATATTAAATGTAAATTGTCTTGTCCCATTGGCAAAGTGTCTAACTTACCTGCTCAATGCAAGAAAAATGCATTTATTTGAAGAAAAATGAATTATTTAGATTTACATTTTTTATTCTGAATAAACATTTTAATCACTAGCGTACTGTAGAAACATATGTCTACACCATAAGTGTATGTTTGGGTTTCAAACATTGTTTTTTGAAATAAAACAGAAGTATTGTCTAATTTAAAGGAAGGCTGCAGCAAAAAGAAATATCGAAATTTTACTGCAAATTCCAAAATTATTTAGGCCTTTGACTGGTCTGTCCTAACACATTATGCCTTGATATTAACCATTTCATTGGAGCTTCAGCTGTACGTCTGGCGTCCATGTCCTGCAAGATGAAGGTGATCCTCATCCCCAGTCTCAGGTTTTTCACAGCCTCTAATACTCTCAGTTTATCTTCTTATCAACTCTAACCACCTTCCCTGTCCCTGCTCATATAGAATCATCCCACAGCATGATGCAGCTGCCACCATTTTCAACAGTAGATGCGGTGTGTTCAGGGTGTTATCTACCTTTTGTGTTTTTGCCATAGAATTATAGTTGTGCCATGTTCTTTTTTTTTTTTTTTTTTTTTTTTTTTTTAAGATGATGATCTATTAGATGTTAGGGGCATATTTTGTTTTATAACTTATACTTGATTAGAATTCCACTTAATAATGCTGTTTATTTCACTAATGCTCTATAACAAACATCTTAAGCCATTAGGGAACATCTGGGTCTATATTGATCTATATTAACATTTCAATACGCATAGCAGGGCACTAATAACTTCTTTTTCTGAGCCCAAATGGTTGCAGAGGATTTTATTTGTGATTACCAAAGTAAAGGGGCTGAATCAAGAAGCCTGCCACATTTTGTAAGATTTTACTTATTAAAAATGTTTAAAGCTATTCATATTTTTCACAGTATTACTAAATCGTATTCAGGTTTAGAAGTCGAGATTAAATACTTTCAAACATTTGGTTATAACATGAAGTAATATTAAAACCTTCAAACACTCTTACAAGGCACTGTGTATGCTGATTAGAGACTGACTTTTGTGTTCATTTTTCAGTTTTACAAAAGATTCCTATGTTTTTTCTTGAAGTTTTGTTCATATTCCAACAATCCAGCATTTTAAGCAAGACAAATATGCATAAAATCTGCAGATATTTTACATGTTTCTATGATAGAATTTTGCAGACTCCTTTCAAGGCTTGCCTTAAAATACCATAGTTTCAGCTTATGCCCTTGGCTCACCGCCTGGCCTTCATGGAAGCTTTCTTTTCACTCCAGATGATTTAGAGAGCTGCCTCTGCTAATCAGAGAAGAGTTAAACCTAGCGACGGGTCTGTCCACCTTTCAAGCTGACATAAATCTTTGTGAAGTAAAAATTACTGGAAAAACTGTGGTGAGGCCAGTGTCCAATAGAGGTAGGGGGAGAAAGACCTTAGGCATGTTTGAAAAATACATTTCATTTTTGTTTAGGTCTGTGACTGTGGGGAGTTATGTACATCAACATGAATTCACGCCTTATGGGTCTTCAGACTTTTACTTGGCAGCACAGTAATGCTAGAAAGTCGAAAAGATACTACCTAGAAGTTTTTTTCTATTTGCAAATGTATATATGCAGTTTCTACTTAAATAGTTCAAATTAAATGTTTTTAAAGAGCAGACTAAACGAGAAAGCCTCATGGTTTGATTCAGAAAAATATTTTGGAATAAATCAATCAATTAATTAAAACTTTATTCATAAAAGTTCTGATTAAAGTATTCTGCTCATACTGAGAGGTGTTTTGACCTTTCACCTCTGTGCATGGTCTGGTCACTTGAGTTGCAAATGCAAGAAGAAGTTAAATAAAGAAATAGAAATCAGTAAAAAAAATTTAAATTAAGTGTATTTACCCTTAATTTGAGTAGGTAAATAAGATGATTTGCCCATGGAATGACATTCTTTACTCTTAAGATAAGATCATTAGATAATATGCACTTGAAATAAGACAATTCACTTGTTTTTTCCTATTTTAAATGTAGATTGTCTTGTTCCGTTGCCAAATTGTCTCATTTAAGTCTTCAATTCAAGAAAAAAATGCACTTATTTTAAGAAAAAAAATATACTTATTTAGATCTACTGTTTTTGCAGTGTGAAAAATGGCTGGTAAAATTGTAGGGAATTGTAGTAGACATCTCTCACCCTATATTCTGCCAGTTTGAGCTTCTAAGGTCTTGGAGGCGCTACAGACTTCCCCTGACTAGAGGTTCCCTAAAAAAAAAAAACTCTGTGCCAAACACCACGACTATCTTGAATTTAAAAATGTAAAGAATCCACTCAAATTACATACTGCTCTAGCTTAATCTTTTTTTATTGTAATTTTTTAATCTGTATTCATGTTATTTAAATTGTTTTTATTATAGCCAAAGATAAATTTCTACCAAAAAGTTCTATTCTATTCTATTCTATTCTATTCTATTCTATTCTATTCTATTCTATTCTATTCTATTCTATTCTATTCTAGTAAAAGCTTTAACATACCATTAGGCACCCAAAGTGCTGTACATGTGGTTAAAAATACAAGAGTGATTAGAAGAAAAGCAGTAATCAATTACAACCCAATAAAAACAATAAAATAAACATTAAAAGGCAGAGGAGTATGATTTGGAGCATGTTTAACCCAAAATGATCACCAAAGATGGAAACAAATGGTGACAGTTAGACCTTTTAGTAAATCAGCTTAAGTCCTGCCGAGATCAATATCTCCTTTACAAGGTTACTTGGCAAAGAAGTCCACCTTGTAAAAGTAAGATCATCTTCAGAACTTCTTTTTTACGATTCTTTTTATATTCCTGCTTGAATTTTTCCATCTAATTGTTCTTCATTAGTTTATAATCATTAACTCCTCGGGTCTGCCTGCATGGTGATGCAGCAGTTCTGCAGGAAACATTGTTAGGACTTCACAACACATCATTAAGAGCAAACAGTTTGCTTGGAATTGTCACTTTAGATCTTTGATAAAGTACTGTGGTCTTCTTGGTCTGCCCCGGTTCCCTTAAAAAACAGATGCGGGACTATTTTTTATTTCTTCGGGTTTTTCTTGACATACATAAGTTGTTCTCAGATGTGTTGCTGCAGTTGTATAGAACAATACATTAAGCACCTTTAAAATATGAATTTAATGGTAAAGTAAAGCTATAAAGTGCTGTGTACAAATGTTTTAAAAGGTGCGTTTCCAGTTATATCTGCTGCAAAACTAAAACAACTTTTCAAAAATAGAGAAATTCAAGCAGGTCCACCTCTAAATACCTCGAACCACACACAAACTGTTTTGGAATAGTCTAGTCAGTCTGGAGGCAAATCCAGTATAGGTGCGGTGGCATGAAGAGTTGATCACAGCTATATAAACAGCTTGCTAAATTATCTTTTGGACAAACCTTCTATGATATTATTTTCCTTCATCTTTATCTTCCCCTTTACGCAACCTTCATGGATGCATAAAGGGGCGTCCCATTATGCATCCATTATTAACACGTCTTATAGTTTGTATCATGTTAAGGTGCAGACTGCGATGTGAAATATTTATGTTTCAACACATAGAAGTGTGAAATACATTATGGTCTAATACAGTTATTAGTGCTTAGCATCATAATGGTTTATTGACCTACAACAGCAACCTACTCTGTTTTGGGTTGATAATTCAAATACTCCATTATTCTCTCATTAATGTGGGCAACAAGGCTTACTAGCCAGGGGGCATAACCACGAGAAACCAGAAAAAAACTGTATTTAATATGGTTAACCCAACCATTTTATGGTTGATTTTACATGTTAGTTAAATTAAGAATATTCAAGGAGTTTTACACACTGTAAATATTGTACAAAGATTATGCTGTGAACAATCTCAAACATCTATAAACAAAGGTGTTGATGGCAGCAGCACAGCTGATATTTCTCTCCAGGACGGTGTCACAGCTGAACAGACGAGGCAAAGCTACTATGAAAAAAAGCAGAGAGAGCATAATGTTAGAGATTGAGAGTGGGAGAATAGAGATAGAATGAAGCAGAATGATGAAATAGGGGTCCCTATGTCCTCTAGAAGTCTAAACCTATAGCAGCATAACTATAGAGATAGCTCAGGATAATCTGAGCCAGTCTAAATATAAGCTTTATCAAAAAGGAAAGTTTTAAGCCTAGCCTTAAAAGTAGACAGGGTGTCTGCCTCACGGACCAAAACTGGTAGTTGGTTCCACAGAGGAGCCTGATAACTAAAAGATCTGCTTCCCATTCTATTTTTAGAAATTCTAGGAACCACTAGTAAACCTGCAGATTGAGAGCAAAGTGCTCTGTTAGGAACATAAGGAACAATCAGATCTCTGATATAAGATAGAGCTTGGCCATTTAAGGCTTTATATGTGAGAAGGAGGATTTTAAATTCTATTCTGGATTTAACAGGAAGCCAATGAAAAGAAGCCAGGATAGGAGAGATATGATCTCATAGCATACATCTCATACCATACAATACAATGTTCTATTACTGATTTTAGTATTTTATCATTTTTCATATGACATTTGGTACAAATCATACTTCTCATTCAGACAAGCTGTTTCAACATTGTTAAATGCACATAAAATATACATTGTTCTAACAGTGGCCATATTAGCTATGTATGAATAAGTCTCCATATTTTTCCTGTGGGAATCTGGAAGGCTATCATATGGAAGAGGATTCGGGCCACTGAAAAAAAAAAAAAAAAGTTAACTGATTTAAAAATGTTTATTTGCGGTTAATATGGGAAAAAGTCAGAATTTAGACTTTTTTTTCTCAGAATTATGAGTTTAATCTCAGAATTCTGACTTTTTTTTTCTCCGAATTCTGACTTTAATCTCAGAATTCTGACATTTTTGTCAGAATTCTGACTTTAATCTCAGACTTTGAGATTAAAGTCAGATTAGAGTCAAAGAAAAAAGTCAGAATTCTTACTTTAATCTCAGAGTTCTGATTTTTTTCTCAGGATTCTGACTTTAATCTCAGAATTTTGCCTTTTTACTCTCAGGATTCTGACTTTAATCTCAGAATTATGATTTATTTCTCAGAATTCTGACTTTTTTCAATATTAAACTGGAATAATAAAAAAAAAAAAATCAGATAACTTCATTTTTTCAGTGGCCCTAATCTCCTCTTCCGTACTATCACCTTTAGATTACATCTCTCAGATTTCCCACTTTAGAGGTAAATATAATGCAGCATTAGCCTCATGTGATGTCACCAGAGGCACGTGACTATTAAAGTTTAGTTTGAAATTGTGGCTTTTATCTCGATTAAAATGATTTAAAAAAAAAATCCTGCAGGGAACAATCGTGACTAAAAGTGAGTTTGGTGCATTTATAAGAGAATGTGACAGGCAGCTTTAAGTGTGAGGGCGGGCTCAGGGTGGAGGAAACTCCCCTCTCTGCTGAACTTGTGTAGCTGAGCTCAGACTCCGACCAGCAGTCAGTGAGTGAGTCAGTAGTGGGATCGGTCGCCGCATGGCTTCTGTGTAAACTTTCCTCAGCAACAAGTGGAGACGAAGAGCAGAAGCTCCGGAGTGTTTGACGGACCTATCAGGACAAAACCCGCAGCTCTTCTATGAATCTGGAACCTGTGCTCCGCTAAGAAACCTGCTGTTCCCCCCCCGTTCGTGCATGTTCAAACCAGAGGAGAGCTCTGGTGCCGTGGGTCGGCCAGACGACTAGTACAAACGAGTGGCAAACAGCAGTCCGGAGGCATGATTTTGAGACGGAGCTCCGCGGTTGCTGCCAGCTTCCTGCTCTGCTTTCTTGTGGAGGTATGTGGATCTGTTAGCGGGGAGCAGAGGGAAAGGTCACTCGGTTCAGCCCCGCGTCTGGATGCGCCCCTGGGTTTCTCTGCTAGTCCGACATGTGCATCGAATAACCTGTGTTCTGTCTCCCTACAGGTGTCGCAGGGGACGGGACAATTCGAGCTGCAGATCTTGTCGATGCACAACGCGAATGGGGAGTTGCACAACGGCATGTGTTGCGACGGCGCGCGGAGCGCGGCGGATCAGAAGTGCGCACGGAGCGAGTGCAACACGTTTTTCAAAGTTTGTCTGAAGGAATACCAGTCCAAGGTGTCCGCTGCGGGGCCCTGCAGCTTCGGAATGGGATCTACGCCTGTCCTCGGAGGGAATACGTTTTCTTTCAGGAGCCCTGTAAGGGATGACAGATCCAGGATAGTTTTGCCCTTCAGCTTTGCCTGGCCGGTGAGTGAAGGCTCAGATAATGATAATCAACTTTTATAAGTTAGTAATACCCCTAATTAAATGCACAGAGAGGAGAAAATAGGTGTTTGCAAGGTAGTTATGTCCATAGATCAGAATGCATATGTTTATATCTGATGCTTACCTGGGGGCCACCAAGAATCAAGGCATCAATTTTATTGAGTTAACCAACAAAAATAAAGCATGGCTTAAAATATGAATAAAAGATGAATAAAAACCCACCTCAGCATAAAACTGTAGCATAAAACCCCTTTATTGCACACTTGTTTTGTAAATATAACACATTTAAACTTGTCTTTTTCCATGTTCTGTAACCAAACTTAAATTTTTAAGTGAAAGTTTTATATTGAACGACAAAAAAAATACACAAAAAAAAAGAAAAGGAAAACGTAAATCATGCCATTTTAACAGTATGTCAATGGTCCTGGGGTGACTGGTGCCCCCCCCAAAAATCCTGCTCAGGGCCTTAGTTAGATTTGCACCGGCTCTGACTTTAGCAACCCCCTTCTCCCCCTTTAAAAAGTGGATAGAAAAGGCAAGAAACAAAGGAAACATTTCTTCTTGGATTCTTCTTTTTTTGAAGAAGGCCCCCCCCACCACCACCACCATAATTTGTGCAAATTTACAACCTGCAGGTATTTTGGCCCAATAGGCCCAGACCTGTCCATCTTAATCGGTTTAGGGTGTTAAAGTACTTTGCATGTTGTTAAACTTGGAATTCGGCTCGGAGTAAAAGTTGGTCACTAATTTCAAAGTATGATTTGAAGTTAATTAGAGCCATCTGGGACCCATCGGTTTGAGTGAAGGACAAAATGGTTTGAGTTATTTCATTCCTATGTTTTGCCTTCTGTCACTGGGTTAAAAGTGTTCATCAAAATAGAGCTGCACTGATCACTCGGCTGGAGATGAAATCTGGTAATATTTTTGCAATCGGCTTTGATCTGTGGTCAAATATTGTACAATTGTGCATTTTAACCTGTTCATTAAATGCATTGAAACTATTAACTTCTACTATTTGTAGTCTAAACACATAAATTTTTGTTCTTCCTTTGTTTCTGTTAGAAAATAACCTGCTGCTCATATTTTTCTTTTTATGCATTGTAGTCCTTTAGATTAAAAAAAAAAAATCTTTGCCAGGGGAATCTCTAATGGCTTAATCTATTCTCTATTTGAACTTGTTTGCATAATCCAGCAGATTAACATTAGGAGTGAGGTTGAAATCACAGATTTCCTCTCCACTGCCTCATGTGGTTGCTTCTCATGTTGCAGCAACTCTAGAGCAGGAAAAAAAAAAAAGAAACATTCTGGTTCTTTGGGTCACACATCTCATTTCCTTCGGGTAAATAAATGACCCTGACAGGCAGGCGTGTTGGAGCTTTGTGAGAGAGATGATTTGCCATGCTGGAGCACATTTCCATGAAGTGAAAAAAAAGGGACGGTGCACAGACTGACTGGCCCCACAGCTTGGCCCACAAACTCCTCCACTGTGCCTGATAGCTGAAAGGCATCGTTCGCTGGTATGTGTGTGTGTCCCATTACATCGAGGCTATTTTTATCTCAATCATGATGGAAGTACTTGTAATATCCAGCATTGTTCACAATAATCTGCTGTGTTTGCATCAGTCATGGATGATGTGCTTTTGTCTCAAATGTCTGAGGTAGATCAGATCAGCTCTTAAGTTTTCCAGTGAAATGCACATTTATTTTGGCAAGTGAAAATTTTATGCATTTTTTTTTTTTATGTACACTCTACCTTAAAACGTGACGTCTATTGTCTTTGTAAACAGCAAAGGTTTCTGTTTACATTCACTTTGTGCATGAACCCTTGCAGCAGGACTAGACCATAGCATTTTCAAACTTATCGAGTTTAAAAACTCCCAAGGTGACACTTTAAATATCTTGCATAGTAAAATACATTCACTTTGCTATACAAAGAAAAGGGAACATCTGGATTGTTTGGGCAACTGCTTGCAAGGCAGCCCAGTCGTGCAAAGGGCTTTGGAGCAGGCAGCCCTCAAATTGGGAAAGACGAGAGTCTCTCATCCTTCACTTGAAGAGCTTTACTCCAGTGCACACTAACAATTGTCAGGTTAGGTATGATATCACTCTTTGTCCTTTTCATCACTTGATTGGCTGTTGTGGACAGATGGCAGTGTGGTGCAATTGGGCTTGTTGGGTCCTCAGAGTTCACAAAGCCCTCCCCCCCTCCTCTCCGTCCCTTCATCCGCTCTTGTGAGCCACATGAAGTTGGCCTCTTGTCCAGACCGAGGGCTTTGTTTAAGTCACGCTCGGTTGGACCCCAGGCATTTCATCGCTTTAACCTTGCCACCCACAGTAACTGCTGCACTTAATGAGGCTGCACACATGTCCTCAGATCAGGTAGGGTGAGAGCAAGGCATCCAGCTGAACTGGAGGATGTCGGCTGGACCGCTTTAACACAAGCGAACCGCTGTTTTTGGAGACTTGTGTTGGGTTCATGGTGTCTTCTTGGGGCTTTTATGTCACAGAGGAGCGAGGGCCCGGCTTCACTGGCCCTCACAGTGTATCGAGTAGAGACAATAGGGTGCCCTCTGTGACTACAGTGAGGATTACAGGACATAATGGAGGTAGCGCAGCTGTAAAGCCAGCTCAGGGCAAGCAACAGGAAGCAGTTGTAATAGACTCAGCAATGGTGGAAGACCTTACCCCTTTGGTCAAAACAGCGTATTTTGCCCCCCTGTAAAGAGAGAGTTGAATATTTAATGTTTTCTTCTTCAAAATATGGAACTCTTTATGTTACCTATCTGATTTTAATTTGTCCTTGTCTGGTTTTCATGGCTAGGACTGATGTAAAGGTATAACATAGTTTTTCTAGGAAAAATTAAAGCAGTTACGCAAATAATCCCTTCCTTGCATATGTGCCGGACAACTGGCTAAGAGGAGACTTTAACAAAAGAAAAAGGCAAGTTTGGCTGTTTCTAACAAATATTGAAGCTGTGGAAAACCATAGAAATTTGCAACCGTCACTCACATTAAGGTATTTCTGGGACGCCCCAAGCTGCATATCTATTTCCTGGAATAAATTACTTAGCTGATTACCCAGCCAATATTAACTTTGGTTATGATGGAGCTATGATGGGAAGACTGCACAGAGAGCCAAGAAGATGCACATTAAGTTAGTTTAAATCAGCTTATAGAATATGGAAAAATACATGTTGTTTTTCTTTATAATTTGATTTGAATTTTCGGTCTATCAACTCGAGCTGCGCAATTGATCAATCACAATTGTTGTGATATTTGTGGGACTGCTTAAATGTGATTTTTCTTGGCAATATTTCAGGAGATGTGCATTCAAGTTGAGTTTTTCTATACAATATTGACCTCTCTGGATTTTTCTCAAACTGACCTAGCTTTCTGTAACCAATTACAGAAATTAGAAACCAATTAACCAATTATCTAATTATTCATGTTTCCCTCATATTGTGTAATCTTGGCATCAACAAAGATCATGTGCATCTTTTGAGTTAAATAACAATCGCATTGTGTTTAAAGGCATATTTTTGGATGCTTAAATGGAAAGATTCTTCTTTTGTGCTATGGTTATTAGTTGGACAAAAACATTGTAATCAGCAGTTAAAACCTAAATCTGTATATCTATATTGGCCCCATTGGTGCTTCTCTAAAAGCTATTTCACATCAAAATGGAGATTATAAAGGTCATAATCTCATTTTTTAGGACCTGTAATTATAGTTTAATAAAGTAGTAGCAAAATAACAGCTTTGGTTTTCTGTTGGTTCTTGTGATCTCACCCTGTCCAATGTGTTGTTGGGAGGGGGTTCTGCGTTAACTATCTAATCCAATTAGATTAAACAGCATCATTTGATTTTCCTTCCTTCTTGCCTTTCATACATAATGCTGTCGTGTCAATTTGACCTGGGACATGTTTCTATCCCAGTGATTGATGTTTTTTTTTGACGAGCAGGAAAAGTCAGAACAAGAATCAGGTGTGTCATAGAACAATAGTCAGCTCAGCCCGGAGGGTAATTGCTGCTGGCTGCTGTGGGAGTAATGTGTTTTTTTTTTGTTTTTTTATGTACTCCTCTCTGATGTGGCAGTTAAATTCAGATCAGTCAAGTGAAAGGGGAAAAGAATGTAATTCTTTATAGCACCTCACCCTGTTCTACTTTCTTTTTTTCCTATGTGCGCTTGCGTTGCTTTTTCGCTGTGACATTGCACAATGGCTTCTGATGCTTCGCTGCTTATCTGACCTGTTTTCAAGCTACACAGAAGCATGGCATGCGTTTTGAAGCACATTTAATCGAGATAACCTGTGCTTTGTTTTTGTTTCCGTTATTGGAGGCTGACCCGTGCCAAAAGAGCGATCTCTCTCTCTCTCTCTCCCTCTTTTTCTCTGCTTGTTTAGTTAAACTCACAACAAGACTTTCATCTCGTGTCTGAGGTTCGTGTTTTGATCTTGTTTGCCTGGTTAAAAAGAAAAGTCTGTTAGTGGTTTCTTTGTTTATGTTGGCAAAAGGTGAGATTCTTTGCTTATGAGATTCCAGTGTATCCTGTACCTTCCTTGGATAATTAATATGCTGTTTTGTTGAGATAATAGTCTTTGGTTAAGTTTTGTTTTTTTGCCTTTACTATATGCCTTCAGCTCAGACATCTGGGAAAATATCAAGAAAAAAACCTTTTCTGTGGGTTGAATTCTTTTCTGTGAGATTTCAGATGATGCTGTGCACTGTTGGTCAGGTGGCTGAAAGTATACACTCGCAAGAACGAGAGGTTTAATTCCATTTTGATTCTTATTACAACAAAAAAAATCTCACTTTTTTAAAATTATTCTTTCATGTTCATTTATCTTATATATGATATAGAATTTCCTTAATACAAGTATTGGTAAAAAAAAAAAAAAAAAAGACCTTTTTAGTGGTTTAAAGTCCTCAAAAGGAGATTGCTGGAATAAGCAGTTTTCTCTGCTATATGTGCATATAGTGGCTGAAATAATTGTCACATTTACAATAAAACTCCTCTTTAGAATTTCTGAAGTTATAAAACTCAACCAAAGGAGTTTATTTTCAACCCTTTCCATCCTCTCCTCTCCTATCCAACCTTTTTTTGTGTTGTTTGTGAGCAGTTACCATCCTCTAAGGTTGGAAATGGGCAGAATGAAAATATCATCATGCACCAAGAAGACCACACAAGATTGTTTGGCTGTTTCGGAGAACTAAATAGGCTTACAAACTAGAGAGGTTTGCATTTCGGATGTGCTGATTGAAGACCTCAGCTTCAACCTTTGGCTTCAGCCTGTTTTTCCAGGACACATGGCTCTCCTTATTTTGTTATATTGCTTAGTAATAGCATGGATCCATTTTTTCAGTTTAGGACAGGAGGAGTTTGTAGGAAAATTCCCCTATTGAGAGGATTCAGTTGTGTTCTTTGGCAAGTGAGTGTGATTTGTACTGGAAGGATCTTTATCGCCTGTGTTGGTTGTCTGTTGGACAGTGCTTGCTCGGCCAGGAAAGATAAGACATATGGCCACACTTACTGCACTCCTTGGGTGTGTGTGTTTATGTGTGTGTGTTGGAGAGAGGGAGTGTGTTTTCTGTAGTTCAAAGAGAAGCGGTGAGTCAGCTGGAAGCCTGGGAAAAGTGAACCTGGCAGTGACAAGACGGGTCCAAGCTGATAAGGGGCGAGGAGTTATGGAGTGTTAGTGAATGAGAAGTTCACTTTCTTCCAACAGTTCTCTTTGTCTTAAATGGCGACCCTTGAGACAAACTGAAACGAAACATCAAAGGCTGTCTTAATTATTTTTAAGGCTAGGACCGCTCTATTATCAGCCCGATGAGGATTACAGTAGTTCAATAGTCGCCTTGTCAAGGCAAGCCCAAACCGTGCAAGGTCTGGGTGTGTTTTTGTGTTTTGTAGATGTGCCTTAAAGGTATTAAGATCTGAGGCGCCCTGCGAATTTGTGCACAAGCACGCTCTATCCATTATGTCTATTTCAGCAAACCACAACATAAACTGGAGTTCTGTCTTTGCAGCCATTGACGTAGTGTGACGTTTCATTCTTATACAGGTGAACTGAGTTTGTTGATGTTTTTTCGCTTGGCGGAGATCCAGTGCTCTTCATAGTGTAACTGTCAGGGAAATGCATCTGGAAAAACAGAATGTACAGATCTCTGAAGGATTATTTCAACTGACATAGGCTGTGGTATCAGACTCTACCCTAATGTGCTTTTTTGTTGTTTTTTTTCCCCCACATCAAAATTGTAGATCTTATCAGTGACTATAAATAGTGTTTTGCTGTATCTAATCAGTAGAAAACAATTTGTCTAGTCATATACAGTAGTGGGATATTTTATTCTAATCTGCACCTAATGTTTTGAAATGTTCCCCCTTTCTGTTTTTATAGGTATTTTTAAGCTGTGAAGTTTAAAATTCCTTAGTTAAAATGACCAATTGTAGTCAGAGCCCTTAAAAAAATTATAACCCATTAGTTAAATATCAATAGGATGCATTAGGTGCTTATTTTAGCATTGTAAGCAGCTACTGGTTAAATGCTTGCAGTATCGTTGGGTTGCATTTGCATGGAGGAAGCTGCAAGCTTTGGATACTTCTGTAATTACTTTGTTGCAGTAATTTTGCTGTAAAAACTGAAATGAGAAAAAAAGCAAACTGTAATTTTAAAGAGAAAACTGGACAAGGGGTGTAGGGTTTAAAACTAAGAAAAAAATCAAACCTTTTGGAGAAAAATGATTTTCTTCTATAGTTTTCAAGCTAATTATTAAAAAAAAGACCTAAAACTTGCACTAAATTACTTTTAGTATCACTGATATACAAATGAAAAAACCTGCTTTTTTTATTCTGATGTTTTTAACATTAATAGGGTCTTCATCATATTTAGTCTACACCTACTGTAGGACTCCTGTAGGACTCCTGTGCAAGGCGGATCGCATCAAAGTCTTAAAACTTAAATTTAATTTAAGATTTAGTCTATTAAAACACATACAAAGAGTATTTAAGATGCCCTTTTTTTAAAGCAGAAGAACCTCTGTTTATATAAGTATTACATTTTGGTAAGTCTTGTGAATAAGTAAATATTCAGTTTTATTTTTACTGCATAATCAAACTGAGTATCTGATTAAACCCGTACCTGTACGAAATCCCAAAGTGCACTTTAATTTGCAATGAATAAATGTCGTGCCAGCTCAGTGAAATTGCATTAAAGTTCCCATTTTTTTGGATGGGATCGCTGCTTGTAATGAGCTGTTGTCACATGCGTGTGAATTATTTCTGTTAGTCATTCAAAGAGGTTCCCAAATGTCATGCATCAGAATAGCTGGTAATGATGTTTTTGAGGACTCTTGTTTAGGCTTGAAATGTAATCCACCGAAAGCTGGTATGCTAAAAAGCTGAAGTTCCTTTGCCGTTTTTTTTTGTTTTTTTTTAGGTGTTGGACACTGTGGAGAGGTGGGGGGGTGGATGCCAAAGCTTTAACTTGATACTTGCCAGAACACTCTTGTTCTGACTGCTAGAATAACTACCTGCAGGTTTCGACAACGCTGAGGATGATCAGGCTTCACATTACCACTGACTCAGGTTCAGCGTTAAGCAAATGCAAGCAGTTATGAATCAGGACTTACTGCAATGTCTTGATGAGTGTTGCATTTCAAATAATAGTTGTCCTGATTGCAGGGAAATATTGGCAACCGATCAAACAAATGCCTTCTGTTGAAATGGAAAGTTGTGTGCCTGAGAACACAAGGTGAAGGCAAAGAAGGGGGGAGAAAAAAAATCCACTGGAGTGAGTCATGATCCTTGCTTTCTTTGTGTGGAAAGTGAGCAGGGGTTTTCCTTTGGAGCGTGTTTGTTTACCATGAAGTCATCACAGCGAAAAAGGGCCTCATTGGCACTGCAGAATTTTTCGAATGCCTCGCAACACTGCAAGAAGCTGCACAAGTTCAACAAGTGATGCTTCTTTCTAGTGGATGCCACAAGTGGTTACACTTTCCCTTGCTTTTGGAGATGCGTTGGTTCTCTCATCGCTGCTGAGCGTGGTGGGGTGAATGTGTAACTCGATACTGGTGTGAGCTCCGTCAACCCTGAATCGAACAAAGCATGTTTTTGGGAGACTGAAATGTAGATGAGCCTTTCAAAGTTTAGCACTTTACTTGTTTTCTTCTGCTGGATCCTCCACACTTTTTACATTACCTTTAGCTTTTGCAGAACTAGTCCTAAGTTACTTACATTAGTGTTAAAATAAAATCCTTTCTCAATACCTTTCTTTGCAGTTTTTCATTTTACGTACTTCTAAAATATCTTTTTAAAATTACATGGTATCTTTTCCTGGGTGGGCGTTCAGTTTGCCCACTCACCCGTGTGTCTGCCTTTGTAGTCATGGGGGGACCTCTGCACCACTTAAGGCTTATCCTTCCCCCTGTTAATCAGATCAGCAGGAACATTGTTGTGAGTTTGAAGATGTTTCTGTTGAGGCTTTGCTATAAGCCGTTCCAAAGACTACAGGGATGAAACTTCACTTGGGTACATCTTAGGCAAACTGGGAAAGTGAGAATGTTGCCATCGCTACTGCCATTTTTGGATGAATTATGGTCCATTAACTTTAAGAAAAATTATTTGGGAATGTCTTTTTTTTTAATGCTGATCTTTACTGATGTTCTTTCTTTCTCTTGTCTTCCTCAGAGGTCCTATACTTTGATAGTGGAGGCCTGGGACTTCAACAATGAAACCGGTGGTGAGTATTTCTTTCCGTCTGTCATTTACGTCCTGCCCTGTTTTCTCTTCACTGTCTCTTGGCCTTCCTCGTGGCAGCGCCTGGGAGACATTATGTTGAAGGTCAGGGAAGGAAGTTTATCCTTTCTGAACTCCACTGCCCTCTTCCCCAAGATACACAGGCTGCTTTTTAAGTGTGCTGACAGGTGCCTGGGCGGGCAGGAAGAAGGGACAGTGAGGCAGAGGAGGGGTGTCTCACTCATCACACCGGGCTATAAAAATGTTTTTATATGCCAGATGACTGATGGTCGGTGCTGCCACTTTGGTCGGACTCACACTCCCACCGCCACTGAGGTGTCAAACATAAGAGCTCATGCAGACTGCAGCCTGGTCTGTGGTCTCCATGCAGGGGTCTGTGACCTCTAAACTGTCCTCTCATAGATTTCAGTTGGTGCAGGTGACCGGACTGGGAGGATCTGATGCACCATTTAGACCCTGTACGTTTTTCTCTAGAGATTGTGAAGAACACGCTGGTAGCATCCTGCTGCAAAAGAAATCTAACTTCTGGCTGCTGTTTGGACTCCAGCTGGTTGGTGGTCAGGTTGGAGACAGTATGGAGATTTTTTTTTCTTTTTAATCGAGGGCAGGGCTTCAACCAGAGTTTGTTTGACTGTTTTAGCTCAACGAGGTTTCGGTCTTTTCTGCTGCATTTGCCGTTCCCCAGAGAACTATTAGGAGACTAGTGTGAAAAGCCTCCTGAATGTGCTCTCACTGTTGGTTTAACTTTTTACGGTTGGCACGGGAGCTCACAGCTCTGCTCGATTCATCTGTTACTGTCCTAAATGAGCTTTAGAGCTTTCCTAATCTAAATGGGGACATTCTGGTATTTAGGAATGCAAAGGTTTAAGAGGTACGAAGGCTGCATCGATAAATGTATATATATATATATTTTAAAATTTGAGATATTTTAGCTTTGTCAGCCCTGATTCACTTTACAGTTAAAAAAATATAATCCTAGTGCACCTTAGTGTGTGAATATGACTTGAATTTGGCACTAAATAAATTCAGACAAGATGTAATAAGGTGCTTGAAAGGTGAAATCTAGAGACATTCTTGCAGTTTATTCAACCTGCGAAAAAAGAGGGTGTTAGTGAATATAGTGAGACTAGATCTGACAATTTTGGAAAACATTTTGTAAATCTGAGTTATTCTAAGGATCATATTTGTTTGAGAAAAAGGCTGTTTTAGTAATGCTAGCCATATCAGTTGCTCATTTGAAATACTGAAGATGGGAGGGTTAGACATGAAAAGGCTTTGTTGTCATCTTGACTTTCAAAGCATACACATTATTGACATTTTTCCGTTTTAATTTTTTTATTCTTTGGCTGCATTCAGCATAGGGAACTGGAGCTCTGCCCCTCTCCCACCTGTTTCTAGGTAATGCCATTAAGTTATTTCAAATCTAGCTCCTGTATGTTACCCTCACTTTAAAAAAATGACAAATTTGAGTAATTAAGGACATTTCTATGGAAACGAAAGGAGTGCCACTCGTCAATATAGACAAACCTCGCCTTATTCCTGTATAACAAGCAAAAATTGAAAAAGTAAAATATTTGTTCTACATTAGATATTAATTTTCTCATTCTGGCCGATCGATTGGCCTCTATTTTCTTAATTTTTGGAAGATGGGTGATCTGCCAATACTTGGATGTGATGCCAGTTTTTTCGGCTAACCTGATCTACCTCTGTAAAGGTCTGAAAACCACCCTCTGCCAGTACCTCAAACTTTAATTTATGCTTGAGAACAGATATTTCACAAGTTTTTATTGTTTCACAGGCAATCATTGTTTTTTCAGTGAGATAAGATTAAAATATCTTGTGATCTTAAAAAAACTAACAGTGTCAGTTATAAAAAGAAATCTGTATCGGCTTTTTAAGTATCAGAAATCTGTGATCGGCCAGAAACCGGTAATCCCTACACCCCTAAATACAGTGAAACTGTAACATCAAGGTCATTAAACCGTCTCAAACCAAATAATACTTTATTTGTACTGATTCCCATGTTTAAATTTCCACTTTAACCTCTGTTCTTATTATAACACTGATATTATTTGTAAAGCTTCTAAACTGTTCCAGAGCAAAGCTCATTTTATGAAGCCGGCCTGATTAATGCTGTGGCCCAGAGCAGGCAGCAGGTAGCACGGCTCTGCTACTCCTGACACCACAAGCCAGCAGGCCGTAGAGAAATGCCACACAGTTTCGCTCTGGATTCCAAGCTGCTGCGAAATATTGGCGGCCACTGCGATTTCAGAATCCACCCGCCAACCGCTTTAGCGTGGTAAATAAATAACAGCACCATGAACCGTCCTCCCCCCAACCCACACACATTCACCCACCCAGAATTGCATCACACTACAGAGATGAGCAAGTCACCTCCCGGTCAGCCACCTCTGCTCTTCTGTGAGCCACAGTAAATAATGACTGACATCTTTTTCATTCTCTCCCAGGTGAAAGATTTAGACATCAGGTAGTGAATGGAGCGCTCCATGCAAGACACTAGTGCTGCTTGGTGTGTGGAGGTTGTAAGCAGACAGCGTAGTGTCTGGAGAGTGGGTCCACTGTTGTTTGTGCAGTTCAAGTGTGTTTGCTCTCTTTGTGAAGCTCATAACTGTCCCTGACTTTTGGCACAGTCGGCCCGTAAAACCTCCTCTGTGTCTGACAAGATCCTGGGTTTAGGCTTGTAAGCCACACTCGGCATGGGCGTGTATGATGACCCTGAGCAAAATACAGCTGTTTTATGATATCATAGCATTTGCATACTGTTTTAAAACAATTTACTTATGTATTGCCCCTTATGCAAGCATTTACTTATCTGAGATTTCGAACAAAACACCTAAAATTGTTCCCTTTGCTGCAAGATAAGCCCCACCCCATTACATATTGATCTACTACAGTTAAGATAGAGTCCAATGCTATTTATTTATTATTCAAAATGTAATACTTAGAATGCAAAAATCTATGATAAATTCCCATTAAAACAAAACTTTTCTCTCTGTCTGTTAAGAGTACATAAGTATAACTTGCAGGTTTTAGCTGGTCTAGTCAGGCTATCTGCTGTGGAGCATGCAGTTGATTAACAGCTATGTACCTAATTTTACCAGCTATAGTTTTACAACTGATATCTAATATGAGTTTTTGGCAGCACTTATTTATTTTAATTATATTTTGAGCTATATCTCCAAATGGCTAAGTATATTTTTCTTGAAAGCAAAGGAATTAGTGTTTGTTTATCAGCCTGCGGATGGGCTGTGCTCGGCAACAGGTAGAAGAGTAGCAGCATCGTGTTAATCTATGTGCCACACGAGCGAAACGTGCTGGTCCACGCCGACCCGTTCACTGGCGTCCTCTTTAAATAATAGTAGGGCAGAAATTATTTGAGTTGTTCGGAGAAATTGAAATTTTCTAGTTGTATTAGCCAAGACCCAATAAATTAATCCTTTACTTCTTCTATTCCGTAACGTGGCATAAATTAGACACAAAGTTAGCTTTTATTTTATCGGCAGAAGAATGGAGATTTAAAAAGAAGTTTTAAAGAAACGAATAGTCTGAATGTCTCGTTAAAACAGATTCAGGGAGAGAGAGCAGGATTTTCAGGAGATAACAGAAAGGCATCAATAAATACAGCAGAGGGGCTCCAGTTTTGGAGCTTCTACCTCTTTAATGTATCGTGCTGAATAAGAAATGATAGCATCCTTTTAGAGATTTGAAGAGCGTTTGCTCTCTAAGGAAGTTGGAACACAGGCTGCCGTTGCAGCCGAAGGTAACCACTGATTGCTAGTCTAAGATACTGAAGACATTCTAAAAGAGGCCTCCAATATAAGATTTAAAGCCTCATTCTTTTAAATTTAGTCATTAGTCTTCAACTTCTTCCTTAAAGACTGTTGTTTATCAGAAGTTTCTAAAGTTAAACACGATCCATGTTAATAGTGACAGCTAAAGCTTTCTTTATTTTTAGCAAGATGAAAGTGTGGCGGTGTTTATTGAGGCTGAATGGCAGTGTGCAGCAATGTGTGGGGGTGGGGCAGCACTGGTTACTTTATACTCTATTCCAGAGATGGGAAGAATACCCAAAAATATTACTAAAGGAAGAGTAGAACTTTTATTATACATTTATTCAATCAATATTAAAGAGTAGCATCCAAGGAATAACTCATGAGTTAAAAAACGTGCTACTTCAGTACTGAGTGACTGATCTATGTACTACACATGATCATAACATCAGGTGTAACATTGCACAGTAATAACACAGTATCAGGCATAAACAATTTTCTAAAAGAATATATTTGTTGTAATAAAGCTTATGCAATCAATTCTAATAGTATTTTATGCATATGGGTTAGAATATGGTAAGTTACTTCCATTAACAAGGTACAATGTATTTTTTTTTTTTACTTTTTGCTCATTTGATCTCCTGATGACACAGAAAATAGCATTAAAACAATGAATACAAAAAATAACTTAAACATAATCTATAAATGTGTCTCTCTGAATAAGAACAAGCTTGTTCTTCCTTGATAGAAGTTACTTACGAAGGGTAACTAGAACATTTGCTCAAGTAAAAGTAGTTAAGTTTCATTATTTTTACCAAAGAAAGTGAATAAGTAAAATGCAGTAGAACTACTCAAGTAGATGTAAGTGAGTAGATGATGCTGATGACCCACCTCTGCTCTATTCATGGGGAAAAAGCTCTTGTTAAATGAATCTGGCTGAAGAAATGGGGACATTCATTTTCGAGGTCTTCTAGCAACAAATAATGTGAAGAGTGAGTGTGTGAAAGTGTTGATTTTAATACTTTCTGTTAACAAAAATGCATCTGAAAGCGTCCCAAAGGCATGCTGGCAGGTCTCCCGGCAGCGACTGAGGCATCAGTGTCCTCGCACTGTAATTTATGGCGGCTGCGGTTCTGTCCTCGCCTGAGCAGATGCAGAGAGCAGCATCGGAGACCAGTATTATCCTTCAGCTTTAAAGCTTCAGATCAGAAACCAAACCAGTTAAAAGCTGGACAGCGAGCGTGAGAAAAAAACAAAAAAAGAAAATCGGTCCAAGTGCTCATTACAGGCATCCTTTCCCCTTTTTTTTCTCGCATTTCCTCCTTGTACTTTTCTTCCTAGCTAGTGCACATAGTTGCCTTAATTACATGTAATCTGCTATATCAGAGATCTTCAAGCAATTTGTGTCGGAAATTTTTGAGGCATTTTCGGGTTCCCAATTTATGGCCGAAAATTAAACAACACCCAAAGCACTCCAGCTGTTCTCTCAAGCAATTAAAGAACATTTAGTTGTTTATTTAAAACTGGTTCTTATTGGGCTTTTGTTGTTTGTTTTTTAGGGTCTGATGGGAAGCTGATAGCGAAAGCTTCTCAATCGGGCATGATCAACCCAAGCCCACAGTGGCAGAAGTTGACTCACAATGGCCGCGTCGCCCAGTTCGAGTACCAAATCCGGGTCAGCTGCGATGAGCACTACTACGGCTTCAGCTGCAACAAGTTCTGTCGGCCCAGAGACGAGTTCTTTGGACATTACACATGCGACTACAACGGGAACAAGACCTGCTTAGAAGGCTGGTCTGGACCTGACTGCAACACAGGTAAGGTGGCAGCTTAGGGACGTCACTGCAGTGAAAATGGCTAGGGGCTGCAGCTTTAAACTATTACTTTTATGCTGATGAGTCTTTGAAATCTCTCTTGCCAGACTGTATAATCTGTGATTCATGCTGATGCACTGTCTGTTTCATCCAACAATGCTTTGTTTCACATTTTCCCACTGTCTGTTGGCATTTTAGGTTAGTCTCTTTTGTCCTTTTGTACAGAAAATGGTCTTTCATTGTTTAACAAAAAAGCAAAATATAGACAAGCCTGCACAGTAGTCAGTTTGTGATTAGACATTTTACTGTGCTATATTCCTGGGTGTTGGCAGCTGTGTTTATTCATACAGACAGAAATGTCAGACAACATAGTAATTACATTTACTGCTATAATTATGATGCTCCAAATTCAAGCTAAATTTAATTCTAGTTGTTTTTAAGTAAAATTTATCATCCTCTTCTAGCTATTTGTCGACAAGGCTGCAGCACTGAGCATGGGTCGTGTAATTTGCCAGGGGAATGCAAGTAAGTGCCTATGTTTAATTTACTCTTCTTAGTTTTGCATGGTTTATAGAACTGTATATTTTGATCCTACTTCTGTTGTTTATTGTTCATCTTTGTTTGGGTTGCGGGAAGCTCTCCATTTCCAAATAGTTTTTCCTCTACAGGACTTTGCAGAAGGGTACATCATCCTGGATCTTTACACCATTATTGCCACAATCACAAACATGTTTTTGAAAATCTATAAATGTTATTTGTGCTTTTGGAAATGTTTTTAGGGGCTCAAATATGGTATCCAAGGCTTTAATAGAACTCTGCCTAAACCAAAACAAGGGTTAAAAGCCACATTTAGGTACAAAAATGTTTTGCAGATGTGGCAAAAGTTGTTAATTTAACGTCTGGATGAGCCTTTAAGCGTGTCGCTTGTGCACCTAATGGCTCTTAATGCTGTTTATTCACACAGCCAGAGGGAAAGCTCAAGCACAGATGGATATCAGAGTTCAGGCACAGTTATAGCCCCTCATCCTGGAGGAGGTCCTGGTGACCAGCCCGTTGCACAATTCACAATTGGATTGCTTGCTTAGCTGTCTCATCTGGCCATAACTCAAGCACCGAGGGATGGTTTTGTTTACCTTCTATTTATTTGTTTTTCAGCTGCACCAGCTTTGTTTTTTTTCCCAAGCTTTCGCCTTAATCAGAGTTCTTGTAAGAGCCCGTGTGGTTCATTGGCAGAACAAGGGGTTGAATATGCTTTAGTCTTCCGACAGGTGTGGCTATATTTAAAGCTCAGGGTTAAACTCTCTAAGCAAGCTCCTCTGCTATTGTATTCAGTGAGCCGTTTCCCACCACTGGGGCGGTTGCGGTGTATTTAATAACAGTGGTACATAGCAACACTGGCTTCAGGCAAGGGCAGCCTCCTTGTTTCTAGACTGTCTGCAGTACCACAGTGGATGATATTTCTTAGGGTGTTTTTTCTTTCTCTTTTTTTGTTTCTCTCACTAGTCCCAGTTCACACAGAAAAGCATGAAGAAATGTGCTGATTCAGAATCAGCCATGCAGCGTAATGTCACAACTGGGCACAGATTGATAAAAGATGCTTGCGGCACTTCAACCACTGACAATCTGTGGTTTGAAGCCTTTGTTATTGATTATGTAGGATTTGGAAATGAAGGTATTGAGAGTGGACGTAAGGGTCTAATAGGTAGCAGGTACACACAGAAAATGATGTTTTTAACTTTAAATAATTGCAAATATAATATATTTATTATGTAATATTTCTGATTACCATGAATTAATAAAAAAAATTGTATAGAGGATTCAGCGTAACTTTTTTAAAATTATTTTATTCTGAAAGATCGGAGCTTCATGAAAAGAGTTTGCACATTTAAAAAGTGGAGTGGTGTTTACTTAGCCACTATGTTTATTTTTACTTTCCACCCACTTTTAGAGGCTAATCAGTGCGCCGCTCCTCCAGGGGGACACTGTTTCCTGTCACTAAAGACTCCACAACAGCAAAAATATCGCAGCACCGCCAACTCCAAAGTGCGGACAAATCAGTCACCCCGTTGCAATTATGGAGCCGAGGAACAAAAGAGGGCAGCGTTATCGGTGTAATTATGGACTCCAACATTTGAGTGGTCGGCAAACAGTTTATTCTCCTCTCAGCCTGGAGGCTCACTGACTCATGGGAACCAAGACGAGCAGCAGCGAAACAGCTGAAAGGAGGGCTGAGTCCTCTGTGTGTTAGTGACGCCAGCGCCAAGCCACAGGCAGAGTGTCGTTAAAGGGAACGTCTGGTCGCATGCTAATGTTAGCCACCCCAAAGATCCCATTGGAGCTGTAAATTTTTTTTTTTTTCAGCTTTCTGTTCAGTCAAAACACCCAAACACTCCTGTTTCCTTGTGCCCAAGTATTGTAAAAATGTTGTTGCACAAACACTCGGGCTGCTTAAAATTAATTTCTGGTGTTTAGTCCTGTGTGAATACTGCCTCTTTGTTTTGTCAGTGCTGCTCAGAGGCTGCGTAGTTCATTAGGATCAGATTATTGGGAAGGAATCTGGAATAAGTTGAGGATTAGGATATTTTCAGATATCGCAGGGATTATCCAGCCTCGGTGTAAAGAACATTCTGCATGTGCAGGAGTTTTATGGTTGACCTCTCGTCTTGTTTCTGATTATTCTGCAGGTGTCAGTACGGATGGCAGGGCCCATACTGCGATAAATGCAGCCCCCACCCCGGCTGCGATCACGGCACCTGTGTAGAGCCGTGGCAGTGCCTGTGTGCCCTTAACTGGGGAGGTCACCTTTGCGATAAAGGTTGTTTACTGTTTTCCTTTGTTTCATCTCAACTGAATTTACTACTATTTTTATTTTTTTAATATAAAAATATAATCGTTTTATTTAATCTATTGCACTTCCTATTCTTGACATCCAACTAATGGATGTAAAGCAAAATCCTTCCAGGAAAACTAATTTTTATTTCAGATTATGACCAAAATCTTACACTTGAATCTTACGTTGAATAAAGTTTCTAAATTTTCATACAAATTTTCTAAAAATTTTGATTTTCAGTAGAAATGTCAGCCTAAAGCTGCAAAAAGTTGGACTAAAGTTCCAAAAATGTTAAAAACAATCCACAGGACTTCACTTTTTTGGAATGACTATAACCTGGATGACTGAGAATCTTCACCAGCATATTGGACTAGAGTTATTATGGTCATATCCTGGCTATTGAACTGGGGTGTACAGACTATTGAGATCAATTCTAAAGTGATGCATGTTGTAAAACTTCACTTCTTTTGTGGCCTAGATCTGAACTACTGCGGCACTCACCAGCCTTGCTTGAACGGAGGGACGTGCATCAACACAGGACCTGATAAGTACCAGTGTACCTGCGCTGAGGGCTACTCTGGGGCAAACTGTGAGAGAGGTAAAGGTTCTGGGATGGATTTTTCTGGGGTGCGTTAGAAAGCCTAAGTTTGTGTTTGAATTAAACAGATCTTGAAGGGTTTCTGAGTCACATTCAGAGCTGCAAAGCGTTGGAGGGTTTAGGCTCACTGAGCTTGCAGACTAAAGGTCAGAGGTTCCCTGAGTTTGTAATCAGAGGAGGTGGTAACTCGCAATAATCTGTTTCCACTTGAGTGTAAGTGCTCCCCCCTGCCTCCTCCCAAATCAGGTAATCCACTGATTTGATCTTGAGAGGCGGGTCATCCTTTTACTTCTCCAGACGTTCGGATGAATGTGGTGCTAAGGTTCAGCTGTTGGGAACACTTGCGATGGAGATGCTTATTTTCCTCATTAAATCTGAGCCTCGTGAGGTGCTGACAGCTTAACTGCAGGGATGTCAGGAAACGCTGCCCTTTGTAACGTGAGGTCTGTTGACCGAGGCTATTGTAACCTGGAGACCTCAGGCTGCAGCTCTGCATCTCTTCCTCCCCCTCCTCCCGGCATACCAAAGGATGATTGCCCCCAGCCTCACTGCCCCGCTTATTCCTGAAGTAAATCATTCATTTCTGATTCATTTGGGACTCGCTCATCCCTAAACCCATCCGCGGGCCTGTGGCTGCGGCTCTATCATCATGTACCGCCTCTCGCTTAAAACGGCGGGGAGTCTGAGGGAAGTCACGCTGCACTGGTCAGATCAACATAGCATGAAGGATGGTTTCCTGGTGGAGGACTCTGAGGCGGGTAATGAGAGGGAGATAGGGACGAGTTTTTAGCGGCGGGCTTTTGGAGCGGGGGAGGATAGGGAAGGGAGTCGATATGTTGTGGGGGAAAAGAAGAACTTTGCTTGACCTACTGAATAGAAGGTGGTGTGGGGGGTTAATGTGACTGATGAACTCAAATTGTTGCACAAATTTAAAATGAAAAGATTTGACTCTATAAGAAGCTAAGATAAAACCCAAATTCACAATGCGTAAAATGTTGATCAGCTTAAACAATCCGTTAAACAGATTTTAAATAACGTTTTCCTTTTTTTATGGACTGCTGGTAATTTTAGATCAGTCCTATTAATCCAATTAAAATCAGCTTGAAACGTTCAGTTTTAATTTGACAAAATGTAAGAAGTAAGTTTTTTAATGTTTTAACCCAATTTTTGTCTTGTTTAGCCGAACACGCCTGCCTGTCCAACCCGTGCTCTAATGGTGGGAGCTGCTCAGAAACCGCCCAAGGCTACGAGTGTCAGTGCGCGCCAGGCTGGAGCGGCCCGTCCTGCGACACCAGTAAGGGTCAATGAAAGGATTTCAGCGAATATCTGCTATTGCTCCATGCCCACAGAAGGAGAAAAACCTACCCAGTCAATGACAAGATGCCATCGGCTGGGTTTCCTTTGACAGAAAGCTTTAACCGATCTGTCTGTATGATTTGATTGAATTATTTCTGTAAAGTGCCTTAAAATGTTGTGAAGCGGCGCTATATAAATAAACTAAACTGAATCGAATTCAAGTGCATCTGCTCCTTCTAAGCAATACACACCGTCAAAAGAAAATATCATTCAGGTTAATCAGATTCCACTTCCTGCTGCATAGATGTGGACGAGTGCTCCTCCAACCCCTGTAATCACGGGGGAACCTGTCAGGACCTGGTTAACGGCTACAAGTGTCTCTGCCCTCCCCAGTGGATGGGGAAAACGTGTCTAATAGGTGGCGTAGCAAGTCTCTTCATACACTTTCAATATTGTGACCTACCCTGTGTGAATACCCCTGACTTTTCTTTCTTTCTTTTTTTTTCTCTTCTCTAATCTAGACGCCAACGAATGCGACAGCAAGCCCTGCGTCAACGCCAACTCCTGCCGCAACCTGATTGGTGGATACTTTTGCGAGTGCCTCCCTGGTTGGAAAGGGCAGAACTGTGACACCAGTGAGTTGAAAGTTGCAGCTGTGGTGTGCAACACATGTCCAAGTTTCTCTTTAGAAATGATTTCCATTCAGTCAGCGGGTGCTGAATTACAGCTGCAACATGAAGGCGTGAAGCAAAGCAGTGTGATCATTAGACCTGTGTGTGTGCGCGTGTGTGTGTGTGTGTGGTGATTAGGACAGGCTCAAAACAATCTAAGCTTGAGTTTCACTTGGCAGCCAACCGGATTGCTCAATACTCTTGTTGTGCGCTTTTTTTTTTTCTTTCCATTTTGCACTCATGCACTTTATTCTCACAATGTTTTTAAAGGCCCCAGGCATGTGGAACATAAAGTGGAGACTTGTTTTCTAAGACAAACTATTAAGCAGAGCTGTTCAGAAATAATCCCCTGATTTGTTTTTCCCATGCAGATATAAACGACTGCAAGGACCAGTGCCAGAATGGGGGAACCTGCAAGGTGGGTGACGGATCCGAAACCATCCAGCTCTGCTGGGTTGGTACATTTCAATGAATGCAAGTGACATTTACAGGTGTTTCTAAAAAAAAAAAAGGGGATCCATACATTTTACACACCTATTCAAATTAGATTAGGCTCTGGCTGGACCTTTCCAAAACCTGATTTTTATTCTGGTGAAGCTGCTCTTTTTAAAATTCTCTTCATCTTTAACATTCTGAAGTTGGTATTGGCCGGTGCTAGAAACTGTTCATGAAGTTCCCAATTCCAGCTGATGGAAAAACTGCCTAACGCTGCCACCCCTATACTGTGGTGGTCTTATGATGGACAGTGTTTTTTTGGAATTTTGGCCAAAATCTTTTATCAGATTATCAGATTTCCCAATATGTTTTTGACAGATCGTAAATAAGGTTTTCCCAAATTTGGCAAGGTTTGGAATGTTTTCATTCTCAAGAGAAAAGGTGTCCTTATTGCCACAATAGTGCTTAACTGGTGTGAAGAATACAGAAGATGGTGTCTCTGGCTCCACACAGTCGGTGCTTTCCATAAATTCTTCTCCTTAAACGTTGCTCTAGGTGTCTTTGTAGTTTTCAGGACCAGATTTGTTCTTATTTTATCAATTATTAATCTTTGTTTCCAGTTCTTAATTTCACAGTTGCTTCGTATTTTCCCCACTTGGTTTTAGCTCTCTTCCCTATAAGATGGAACAAATAAAACTTCACAGTTTACCACTGTATACATTTTCCTACTGCTCTCCAGACAGAATAAAATATTTTCATAGTCATCATTTTAGTTATTTGTAGAGAAAATACTTTAGTTACATCTAATATCTTTATTAGAAAAGAATAATTGACTGGGGATGAAAGCTTTTTAAAATGTTATTGGTGTTTTTATTGTCAGAGGAACAACTTAATGCCTTCCTTTTCTTAGATGTAAACATTTGCAAATAGGATGAAATGTGAGAATATCTAGAACTGATGTTTTCAATGCAATTTTTTATCTTTCTTCTGAATGATGACCTTTGACTGGAGAACCAAATGTCAGGGAAAGTCCACTAGGTGCTGTTTGTCATGTTAATCAGATAACGTTTGACTTAATTAGATTTGGTGTATGGATTTTGAAGGAATTATTATTTAGCATTAGTTTAGAAAGGATGCTAAATTCCCTATAGCGTTAAATGTAGACTTACTTTAACCACTAGCAGTTTTTCTCACACTAGAAGCTGAATTCTTTTGAGTTTCTGTGGAAAAAAAGGAAAATGAAAGAAGTGGCTTCAAAATGGTTTCAGAAGAAGGAACCCACACTTTTCTTCAACTCTCCAGATTAAATTACAGTGAGCTCCACGTAGTTGAGTCGGTACCAGGAAAATGTGTTGAAATAATTTAAGCTGTAACATCACCGCCCACCCCCGCCGCGCTCTCTTCGGCTTGCTCCCTGGTTTCTGATGCTTATTGTCGGGTCTCCACCCTGCTGGAACAGTAATTGTAACATACCTCCGGGGTTGATGGGAGTTTTTTTTTTATCCCTTTCAGGACCTTGTGAATGGTTACCGTTGTATGTGTGCCCCTGGCTTCGCGGGCGAGCACTGCGAGAGGGACGTCGACGAATGTGCCAGCTCGCCGTGCCTCAACGGCGGCCGCTGTCAGGACGAGGTGAATGGTTTCCAGTGCCTGTGTCTGACCGGCTTCTCTGGGAATCTGTGCCAGGTGAGAATTTATTTTTCTGACTTTATTCCCTGTCCTTAAAAACAT
>NW_015150862.1:414076-447666 GCF_000732505.1 Cyprinodon variegatus
CCTTCCTTCCTTCCTTCCTTCCTTCCTTCCTTCCTTTAAATCTTTATTTTATCTTCTAATTTCTAGCCACACCCTGTTAACCTCCTACTCTTCTAAAATGGATTGCTTTCTAGAAGCTGCTCCTGGCTGCAGTGCAAAACATTCCTTTGCACCGAATCTCCGACTCCAGAGGACGGCTCCTCTTGTCCCTGCCTTGCCTTTTTTTCCCCCCTCCCTGCCTTGTGTGTTTGTGTTGATTCCTGGCTCGGCCTGATCAGAGGATGCTTGTGGGAATAAGCTTTGTTTTGTGTTGCAGAGCTGCACTGGTTATAAGGTTCTTTGCTTACAGTTCCATACATTTTTCTCCCCTCCTTTAGCTGGATATAGATTACTGCTCACCTAACCCGTGCCAGAATGGAGCACCCTGCTTTAACCGGGCCACAGACTACTTCTGCGCGTGCCCAGAGGACTATGAGGGCAAAAACTGCTCCCACCTCAAAGACCACTGCCGCACCACCACGTGTAAAGGTAAATCTCTTGCCTGCAAGAGCCACAGGCTTTTTCCATAAAGCTGCTGAAAGATGATCTGTGAACCGTGCAGTAGTGAAACACTTCACCCACATTTTTCCCATGAGAGCAATACTTGCTTAGTTTTCTTACAATGAGGCTTCTTGGCGGACTCCAGCGGATTTGATGCTCTCTCCTAAGTAAAGCCTTTTCCAACGATTCCAACAGTTTAGAAGTTTCCTGAAGATCTGGCAAACGCCCGATAGCGCCGTGTGTGTTCTCTGCAATGACTTGGTGGGCTACCTCCTCTTTTCCCCTTCAATGAGACTGCACAATTTTCAGTGCCTGCTCATGTAATTGAGTGAGCGGACCAACCACAGAGGCAGATACCAGACAGTGAGATTCTCTGCACTCTTGGCACGAATAAAGCGATTACAGGGAAGCAATTTCACCTCATGCGCCTAACCTGATCAGACAGGGGGAAAGGAGGGGATTTGGATCCAGTGAAAAAAACAATCTCTCCAAATTGCTTATGAAAGCATGGCAGCTTATCTCTGTTTGTCCCATCGACACCCCACCATGACCTGCTCCTCCACAGCTACAGAGCCCTGGAAAAAGTTCAATTTTTTCCACATTCTTTCACATTAAATCCACTAAATTAAAGCAGTTTATGATAGTTTAACAGAATTGTCTAATCCAGTAAGATTGTAAAATGTAATCACTGCTTTTACCTGTAACCTCTGAATTTATACAAGCTGGAGGAGCTGCAGAGATTAACTGCTCAGGTTGGAGAATCTGACAGGACCTGTTGAGAGGGAGGCTGCCAGTCCGTCCTCTACGCTTAGGCACATTTATTAATAAAAAAATACAATCTAGATGCTACTTCAACCTGCAGATGTTGACAACTGAAGTTCTCTATCTAATCTAGGGGTGTGAAAGATGGTTTTTATATCAGGCCACTCTAACTTTATAAGGTCTTTAAAAGGGCTGGTGTAAAAGTGAACCTTTTGATTTACTTATATCATTTACAAAGAGCACACCGCTCTGGTATTATAACTTTACTGCTGCTTATTTAACACTTTTAAACTCTGAAAGAACACATCCTTCCATTTTATCACATGATCAGCCTGACTTGGCTTTTATGGGCTGGATAAATTACCGTGGGAAGCCAAATCCAGCCCACGGCGATGAGTTTGACACGCGGTCTGAACTCAGTTGGGACTATTTTTCAATATGAAATAGACAAAAATTATTCTCTGGAGACATAGCCCTACAGATCCACTTTGACTCAAAGGGCACGCTGTAAATAAAAAGTTTCTTATTCACTTTCTCCTTTCATTTGAAAATCTCTGTTTAAAAACTGCAGTTTCTCGTTTTAGTGGAATAAGGACACAAATGCTCTTGCAAGACAAACTACTGACCCTTGTTCCTTTTTCTGACTCTTAGCTTGATCCATTAATATCTGTGTCATCTTTCTGCAGTGATAGACAGCTGTACAGTTGCCGTGGCATCTAACAGCACACCAGGAGGAGAGCGCTACATTTCATCAAATGTGTGCGGACCGCACGGCCGCTGTCAGAGCCAAGCAGGGGGTCAGTTCAGCTGCGAGTGCCAGGAGGGCTTCAGAGGCACCTACTGCCACGAGAGTAAGGCCCAATCCACCTCATTCACAGCGTTCTTCACAGCCGTGGCTGATTTTACAGAGTGTCCCTTCAATTCTAGACATAAACGACTGCGAGAGCAACCCGTGTCGTAACGGAGGCACGTGCATCGACAAAGTCAGCATCTACCAGTGCATCTGTGCCGACGGCTGGGAGGGCGACCACTGCGAGATCAGTGAGTAGCACCTCCACCTCATTCTAAAACATTTTAAAACTGTGTCTCAACAAAAAAAAATGTTTGATTGACCGTTTGATATGCCGCCCTCAAATCACACACACACACCCATCTGTTTCCAGACATAGATGACTGCAGCACCAATCCTTGTCATAATGGAGGGACATGTCGAGACCTGGTGTCTGATTTCTTCTGCGAGTGTAAAAACGGCTGGAAAGGAAAAACCTGCCACTCACGTAGGAGCCTCCCCAGCTTTTTTTTTATTTTATTGTCCACACCTGTGTAGTCTGCCTGTGCAGGCTCATGGTATGTGCTCATGGCTGTGCTCAATTATCTATTACCAGAGAAACCCTGAGATTTTTTTTTTTTTTTCACATGTCTGCTGCAGGTGAAAGTCAGTGTGATGAAGCCACTTGCAACAATGGAGGCACCTGCCATGATGAGGGTGACACATTCCAATGCAAGTGCTCCCCGGGATGGGAAGGCACAACGTGCAACATAGGTGAGCAGCTTGGGGTTTTAACCTTCATGTTTTTGCCAAATTATAATCGCAAATGAAGTTTAAACTGAAATCCATCACAGTAAATTGACTTTAAGATATTCTAGAGGGTAAATGTGTCTCATTTAATGATGGTATAGATCCAGCAGCTCTGTAAAGGCCTCTGAGATTTTTCGGAGAACACTGGTGAACAAAACGTCTTAAAGACAGGAAGGAAAAAGGCAGAGCAATTGAGGATAACATTTGGGAGATCTTTAAAAGGCAGATGGAGGTTATAAAACGAAATAAATATCAATTTATGTTAGAAACAGCTCATTGCAAAGTAGGAAGTAGTTATCTGAAAAACTTCTCAGGCACTAAATATGCCATGTTTAATATTTCCTTGCAAAATTTGCATTATGCTTTAAGTCTAAGATATGACAAAACATTGCATTCAACTCTTAAACAAACCTACCGAAATGCAATCATTTACAGACCAAGTGAGGAGAGCTTTCATTTAAAAAGCAACCCCATGGTAACTCT
This sequence comes from Cyprinodon variegatus, assembly GCF_000732505.1. Classification (NCBI taxonomy): domain Eukaryota; kingdom Metazoa; phylum Chordata; class Actinopteri; order Cyprinodontiformes; family Cyprinodontidae; genus Cyprinodon; species Cyprinodon variegatus. Next base: position 417,420 of record NW_015150862.1, read on the forward strand.
GGTGGAGCTGCAGCTTGAGAGGACAGCTATTAGTTATGCATACGATTCAGACTAATCTGCACAACAAATAACAGACGCTACTTCATGCCGAGGTGGCTTTTTTCATTTCTAATAAATCAGGATAGCTTTTTATAGGTGTGAGCTAAAACTTTTTATTTGCAGAAAAAAAAAACATGCATAATTTTGCTTAGATTTCACAACGGCTCACCGCTTTGCTCTAAGATGTGCAATGGGATTTAAAATGCCTTTAAGCGGTGTTATAAAATGACAAAATGTATAAAAAATGTGATTTCTCCCTCAGCTCCGTCTTGACTCAGTTACTCATCAGATTTGCTCTGATCATAAAATGATTTTTTTATCCCTCGACTCTGTCAGCACTCTCTAGTTGTCTCTTCTCCATCTTTGCCCATTTGTCAGTGCTGACAGATATCCGTTTAAGTTCCCTGATTGCGTTGACAGTGCACATCAAAGCTAAAGAATGCAAGGGAAAAAAAAGGAAGGCCAACCCGAACCAGTTTTAATCGCGTCATCATATGTTTAAGGTGTATGCCTGAATGATTGTTGCATTTATTAATTCCCTCCCCCACTCTTTCTCAGCCAAAAACTCCAGCTGTCTGCCCAACCCTTGTGAGAATGGAGGGACCTGTGTGGTGAAGGGGGATTCCTTCACCTGCGTCTGCAAGGAAGGCTGGGAGGGCTCCACATGCACTCAGAGTAAGTGGAATGAATAAGGTGGACATTTATTGCTAAATAAATAATTGCTAAACTCATGCATCCCATCAACGTTTGATCTGCTGGCCCTTTTTCGTGCTCTCCTCAAACGTTTCTCCCCTCTCTGGCGGATGCTGGCCATGAGAGGAGAAAGCAAAGGAGGAGAAAGAGAAGGGCAGAGGAAAGTGAAGACAGATGTTTCTTCCCTGGTCCCACCCCCCCTCCCCTCTCCCTCTTTCTGTCGTTGCATTCCTATCCAAATAGTGACATGTCTGCTTGTTCTACAGCCTTCCTGTATTCCCCCAACTTTCCCGGGATCCCTGCCCTGTACGCTTGCAGTCCAGAACATAAATTCCTCTTGTAGCCGTTCCTTTTTAGAAGAGGGGATGAAATGGGAGTTTTAGGGTGTGGAGGTGTACGGTCACTTTTTTTGGGTGCTGCAGTATTAATGCAATGTGGATCAGCTTATTATGCCTCTGCACTCACAAGCTCAGACGTGCTAAAGTTGCTGCTAAAGTGCTCTGAACACCTTCCACGTGTGGGTGGAGAGGTAAAGAGAAAATAAATAACACCACCACACTCACCAGTTTTTTTCCTTTTTTTTTCTTCCCCTTCCACCCTTTCTTTCTTACAGATACCAACGACTGCAGTCCCCACCCATGGTAAGTGGAAGCAAAACATTTCCTGTAGATTTCAACTGGTGTAAACAAGCTGCTCCTCCTGTGCGGCTCACCTCACCTGCATGCTGAGAATCGGGCAAACACCCTCCCTTCCTCGTCATTCCTGGGATGCAATCGCCTAACCCTGTTTTGCGAGCTCCCATGTGTGACTCTCGCCAAACAAAACGCTTTCAAATTCTTAAGCCCACGTTTGAAGTCATAAAAAAAAAAAACTTACTAGTATCTTTGAAGTTTTTGAGAATCATCATTTGTTAATTGTTAGAAAACTTCAACTAAAAATGCTTTTTCTTTTTTATCTGCAGCTATAACAGTGGGACCTGTGTAGATGGGGATAACTGGTACCGCTGTGAATGCGCCCCTGGTTTCGCCGGTCCAGACTGTCGGATCAGTGAGTATTAACCCCGCCTCCAATTTATATCCAAATACCTATTTGGAGAATATACGCACCAATCAATGCACTGGAGTACACAGCAACAGGTGAGGGAGGGGCAGTCCCTTCTTTGATTAAAGGTCCTCACAGCCTGAGAAAAATCCAATCATTCTACAACAGCTGCACTGAGAAATCGGTGCAATAAAGCAATAATCTTTGGTGCAGGTGTTACACTGAAGGAAGAAGACTCGGAGCTATCCATCTTTTTCCTAAGTGAGGTTTTAAATGTGAAGTCAGAGGAAGGATGAAGGTCTTATATCCTATTTAAATGGAAACAGTGTTTTCTAGGATGTTGAGGATATAGAACATCCGTGTGGAGTTTAAAACGGTGCTATTTTGCTTCAGAAAATGTCTACCTCTATAAAGGTATGGAAATGGCAATTGAGGAAACATGACCAACATCTCAAGGCTGCAAATAAAGGAAGAGACTTTCAGCAGTTAACATGAAAGCAAATTTGCTCAGCTTTGAGTCATGTTAATGTAAAGTTCTACATTATTTTTGGAAAATATTTTTTAAGCTGCCTACATGTTGCTGAAGGCGGACAAAAATGTCAATTGTAACAACTTTATTGGTATAATAATGCTTTACAGACTGCTCCTCTAAATGTTTCAGGATGCTACCTCTGCTTTTAATATACATGTTAAGAGATTTTCTGGTGTTCCTGTAGCTTATGTAGTTCTTATAGAGGAATCATAATATTTTTAAATCATCAGCTCAACGTTTAACTAATCTGTCGCAAAACTCTGATCTGTGCATCTTTGCTGTTGACCCCGTCAGTCAGTCAGATCATGCCTCACAGACGGACAATCAGTCACTTGCAAATGAAAGGTCTAGTCGGCCAATTATCTGAACGCCGGGCTGCAGGCCAGCCTGAGCCATTTTGGTGTCACTCCACCGGCCGTGTTGCTGTCCCCAGGGGTAAAGCAGCTTAGCGAGCCAGCAGCTAATCAGCCATGCTCTCTGACACTGATTACTCAGACTGTTTTCCCTCTTAAAGGCTTTCAGATGGTCACATTCTTTCCCATTGCAAACCCTTTGTTCTGCTTAGTCCAACCTTTAGCTGCTGCATACCTGCTAATGACGCTGACTTTTTTAAAAAAAGTTACAAAAAAAAAAAGGGGGGCTTTCCAGGACTCATTTGCTCATCAAACTTTCTTGTAGTTTAAACAAAGGTGCATGAATGAACTCTTAGATTTTCTCATTGCAATATTTGAATTTTATTTCCTAACCAAAATATTTCTTCTGCCTCTCCATAACAGATATTAACGAGTGCCAATCCTCTCCTTGCGCGCTGGGATCCACCTGCGTGGACGAGATCAACGGATACCGCTGCCTGTGTCCACCAGACAGAACTGGACTCCACTGTCAAGACAGTATGTCATCACAGGAAGGAGAAAATAAGCTGGTTATTGTGGATAAATGTTTCTCACAAAGCATGTTTTTTTTTTTTTCTAACACAGAAACGAGGAAACATTGCTCCAGTAATGGGCATGTTACCCTGGATGGAGCCAGCTGGGAAGAAGACTGCAACATCTGTCACTGCTCCAATGGAAAAGTGATGTGCACAAAGGTAGGTTTCAATTCACTCAGATTTGCAGTAGCCTGATCTCACACTGAAAGGTTTTAGAAAGCAAATTATTTATAGCTGAATTACCTATTTTAGTCTGATTAGACCTCCTGTTAATGTAGAGGGAGTTAATATTAGACTAGTGGAGAGATCTTTGATAATAATTGTTAGATTTAAAATAAAACCATCATATCTGGCAAGTCCCTTTAGGAAACTGCCCTTGTTTATGTTTGTAAATGTAGGACACATAAGCCTGTGTTGTTTCTCTTTTTTAGAATTATTTTATTTTTTCAACCTTTAGATCAAATGCATTGAAAGTTTTTAAGCTGAAAGCAAAATATTAAAATTGATGTCATTTAATTCACCTGATAGTTGACCCTTTATATGTTCCCATTGTAGTTTTCTAAAAGTTTTTTATATGATTTATGAAGATCAACAAACTTTTACTGTAAATAAATGATACTATTTGTATTTTTTTCTTCATACCTTTACTGAGCTAAACATGCCAATAGTTTTATCAGCTGGAATTTGTGCTCAGATTTTCATACACTGCTGCAGCCACAGTCTCTACCAGTGGTCTAAATTAATGTAAATCATGAATGAAAGGTGTTGTTTACTTAATGTGGGGCTGTGAAGTGCACGATGCCTCTGTTTACGGACGACAGGAGTTCTGCGGGGAACCTCACACAAAGTGGTTATTGACACAAAGGTTGTATTTGTGGGTGTGTATCGTTCTCGGCTGTAGGTAGGGCCCAGCTCGCTCTCAACAACACTGTCTGGGTGGAGTCGGTTTGGGAGTGTCGAATTCTATACTGGGATGATGCCGTTTGTTTTGAAAAGAAACACAATGGCTGTATTGATGATTGGGGTCAGATGAATTTTCAGATGAATTTCCCACAGCCGCGCTGGGCCAATTGGAGACCTTGGGGTTTCAAGGAGCAGCTTGAGGTTGTGTTATCATGCTAGTTTATCACTAGATGCACAATGGTGTTTTAGTATTGCAGCTGAAGGGGTGAAAATGATCAGGAAGTGTATTTGCTTACCATTGTTACAACTATGGGTTTCATGCCTCATGATGCGTGTGTCTGCGCACAAAATACATTTTTTTTTATTGCCTAAATAACTCTGACATTTTCTGGAAATGCATGTGACCTCATCGAACATGGCTGGCAGTAGGGTTACACCCGCAGAGTGGCAAAAAAGCCAGAAATGGAAGAAAATATGAAACGATGTAGAGCTGCAGGACGGATTTGAACAGGCTGTTGCCGCTTTAACAAGCACAAAGCGATGACCCAACCCAAAATGCATCACACGCTTGGATTATTATGTGATGCTGTAACGTTTTCCCCCATTTCCGCAGATGTGGTGCGGCCCAAAGTTGTGCAAACTCGGCGCCAAAGGCAGAGGTGGTTGCCCCCCGGATCAGAGCTGCATGCCCCTCAGAGAAGCCCACTGCTTTGTGAAACCCTGCCTGGAGCTCGGAGAATGCTGGGGCTCCAGCCCCCCTCAGCCTCCAATCAAATGCCACCCCAGCTCCTCTTACCAGGACAACAGCTGCGCCAACATCACCTTAATCTTAAAAAGGGAGATCATGCCTGTGGTAAGTTCCCCCAGCACCGGGAATAAGAGATTAAATTATCCTTATATTTGTTTTTATGCCTCTCCATGGGACTGGTCGTAAATAAAAATGAAAGAACAACGTGTGAAAGATCATGTTTAGAGAAAGTCGTTAGGCAATAAAAAAAAAAAAGTAAAGAATTCATGGATCATTAAATAAATGGAGTGTGTTAGTATTCCTGCCTTCTATGATTCCACTGTCTGATTCCAAATGTTTTAGTGGGATGAAGTCAATGCATCGTCAGGACTTCAGATCTTCGAAAATCTGTCATTTTGAACCATTTTGCCAAAATAGCCTCAGTGATCGAGTTTTATTCTTCATTCCTGTGCACAATGTTAGCCTATGCCTGATTTCTTCTTTGTGTCTAGGGCTCGACTGTGGAAGGCGTATGTAAGCAGTTGAGGAACCTGAACGTAATTAGGAATTTTTCCTTGGAGCATTCTGTAACCATAACCTGTGACCCGTCGTTCTCTGCCAGCAATGAGATCCACGTCTGCCTGGTGAGTGCCTCCTTCCACTTTGCCATATTTTTCTCCCTTGCTGACAAATCTTTGATATATGGCCTTTGGTTTGCATTCCCAGCGGCAGTTAAAGATGCTGTAATGGAGTTATATTGTGTTCTGTATTGTACATGGGCGCCAGTCTTGTAAAGGGATTTTATGACTTATTTTTTTTTGTTTTTGTTTTTTTTTTCTTTAAATTCAGTCCACTGATGACCATCGCTTGGATCGCAATCCCATCAAAGAGATTATTGACCGGATAATTGACCTGGTGAGCAAGAGGAACGGGAACAACACAATCCTCTCCGCCATCATTAAAGTGCAAGGGCCGAGACCCGGCAAAACTGGTATGAAACCAATTCTTCAGTTCTAGACGTGCACACACTTGATCAGATAGTGCCACACCTTAGATATGACAGCAACACTTAGGCACTAAAGAAAAATGTGTTTATTTAAAAGGCATTTCCTTTCCCCTCCCATGCATGGATCCTCCCAGCTCTGCCATGCAATGGCAGTTGTAGCAGAGCGTTAACAGAGACGATCCAGTAATTCAGGATAAAAAGCAGAGCTGCTTTGCTGTGTGGGTTTAGATGGGTTCTTTGTGAGACTGCATGTGTCCTCCATCCATCAAAATGGTGACAGCAGCCTGTGCCTTAGCCAAAGACGGTGCCTTCTCAACAAAACTCCCCTTTTTTTTATATTATTTTGCTTCATTTCACTTTATAAGATCATAAGAAGAACATGGAAATGTAAATATATTTGCATGTTTGCATGCAAATATGAATATAAAAATATTGTAACTGAATTTGCCAAGAAGTGGAGCATTACTTAGCTGAACGGATCGGTGGGACAGCTGTTAATTGTTTAAACTTGACCTTTATGACAGGTTGGTCACAAGGAAACCATAAAAGGTCTTTAAATTGTATTTTTTAGGAAGCATTTATTTCTTCAGTCTGACAAAATGAGGTGTAAACTTTCTGACTTGCATGCAAAACGCTGCTAAAACAAAAACACGCATCAGCCACTGCAGCATGATGGTGGAGGAGTCATCTTCAGTGGGATCTTACTAACATGTTCTCTTCTTCCGTCAGATTACCTTGTGCCCCTCCTCTCCTCCATTTTCATCATCATCTGGTTCCTCCTGCTGCTCTCCGTCCTACTATGGTGCATGCGGCGGCGGCGGAAACAGAGCAACCACAACGGGACATCGCCGACCTGCTCCGAGGACAACACCACCAACAACGTGCGGGAGCACCTCAACCAGATCAAGAACCCTATAGAGAAGCACGTGGGTCTGACGGTGGCCATCAAAGACTATGAAAACAAGAACTCAATCATTGCCAAAATAAGGACAAATCATCCCGATGGGGATGAGGACGACAAGGAGAGGCACTTACAGAAGAGCCGCTTCGCCAAACAGCCAGCATACACGCTGGTGGAGAGGGACGAGAAGGCGCCCATCTCCAATCCCAACCCATCGTCCAAGCATCCTAACTGGACTAACAAACAGGACAACAGGGACTTGGAGACGGCAAACAGCATAAACAGGATGGACTATATAGTATAGCAGACAGCTGTGTTGCTGTGCAACCAAGCCTTATTCCTTCACACCCAGGTGGTGGGTGAAAACGGGGAGCCTCGGCATGTGTGGTTATTAAACGGTCATGTCATTTGTTGACCCCCTCAGTATTTTTCACGTATTCCCCGTGTTAATTTAAGTTTTGACAAGCTGGCTTACACTGGCAGTGACGGTTGCTTTCGTTGGCTGGAAACACAAGGCACTGGTCTACATTTCACCGTAGAGCTACTCGCTGAAAGTGTCCTCTGTTGCATTTCATTTCCTCCCCCTGCTTTTTTAAAATCTGTTGGACAAATAGAAGGGGGGGGGGGGGCTTCTGGTGTAATTGTTGTTGAATGACTAAACCTACACGACGTGTTCGACACTAGAGCTAATTAATTTGTTTTAGTAAGCGTTTGAATTCCTTCTAGTTTCATTTGGAGAAAGTGCCTTTTTTCAGCTTTTAGACTCGAGCAACTGTCAAATAAGAGGAGAAAAAAAATCCACTTTATTATTTATTTTAACTTTTTTGGGGCAAGAGAGAAGAAATGGTTCAGTGTCAGCGGTTGCTGCCAATATGAAGAATTTATGTGACAATTTAGAACTTGTAGATATGTACATTTTTTATTAATCATTGTGTATATTTGATTTATTAACTTAATAATCAAGAGCCTTAAAGATATCATTCCTTTTTATTTATATGTTCTGTCTAGTTTGAAGGTTCTGATAGCGGCAGAAGCTTTCCATTTCTTTTTAAAACCTTTTTTTTTTTTTTGTTTGATAAAAGGCAAATTTCAAATTTGAGAAGACGAGACGGGAACTTCAACGCCTGAAAACTCCACTCGTTTTTTTTTTTTTTAACATTTGACATTTCATTGTTGCCAGGACCTTAATCCAAGCCAAGTGAGGTTAGGACGACAAAAAGATCTCCTTCGGCTGCGAGAGTTGGACATGGTGGCAAACATATTGCTTGCCGCTAATGGATATAAATTAACTTGTAAGGGAACAAAAATTCTTCAGCAGCTTCGGTTTTTAATCCACCCACGTATTTCAAAGGCTGTCGAATTCCCATCTGCTTTAGTCAGCGTGATACTTGAACAGCAGGGGGGCAATGGGAACACTGATGCAAACACTGCCTTCCTCTGCTAACGTTCGCTTTGTTTCTGTGCACATAAAAAAAAAAAAAGAAAAAAAAAAAAAGGACGAGGCTCTTTAAAAAAACGTTTTATCTCATTTGTTAACCTTTTAAGATCTTGGCAACAGTTTGTCCTTTCAGACTTCTTTTTGTGTTATGAACTTGAGAGTTATGTGTTGATCTGGCAATATATTTTTTGAAAAGTCATATTTATTAAATATTTTGTATGAAAAGAGAATTAAAAGTTGTCTTTGTTCTGGAGAAATCGAGTTCAGAGTCTGTGTCTGTGACGCATCTGGGGCCAGAACATGTCAGAGCACATTATGAGAGCACTTCTCATGCAGCTGGCGTGGGAACCCAGGCTGGAAACACTTCATAGGCTCCCATCCTGGTCCCTGTCCAAATATGTTTACAGCTAATTGTGTTGTAGCCGGCCATCCTCGCATCAGGTCAGAAATACCTCCACACCCCATGATCCTCTCACAATGTTTCCCCTTGTTAGTCCGGCCCAAAGCTGCGGACTTTCTTTAAAAACCGGACAGACGCGCAGGGATCAGAGTTTAAGGAGAATCTCTTGGGAATATGTTTGACAGGATTAAAACAGAGACCAGGGATTAGCAACACCTCCCTAGGATGACCCTAAAACATTAGGACCCGGCTGATCTAATCCGTCTCCAGGAGAACAGAACTGGCTTCTGATGACGAGTCGTCTCTAGTTACAGCTTCAAATACCGCTGTTGGCCAGACCTCCCTGTAAAGCTGCCATAAGCATTAGCCAATCTGCTCTGTGTTTGAAAGATTATAAAAATGAAATCCAAATTATTCAGTTTTTTTTTTTTTTGCATCATTCCAAGAGTTTTCTTTCGTTGGAAGCTACAAACTCATTGACATAAGAGATGGATTAATACTTTAATCAGTTATATGTGAGACTCAGCTCTTCAAATAACCACTGCTGCTGAAGCAGTTGCTCATATTTAATAGGAATCTATGATAAAAACCACGGTGCTTCATTGAAATTGTTTTTCATTTTCACAACTGTTAAATTCATTACTTCTGTCATTGATACTAATCCCTGTATTTCACAAACTAGGCATGATCACAAAGGATGCATGGTTTTCATAACTCTTACAAATAATCTGCAAGTGAGGAATCCATTTGTTCTTTGCCCCCTCTAATTAACTCCAGCCTGAGTCGCATAAGTAAATAAGTTGTTCTTTGAAGATCTCCGAGGTTTGTTAGATGACATTAGTAAGAAAACCGCAGCACGGACAAACGAAACGAAAAACCGTGGGAAAGGAGAAGGCCTATCAGAGAAACGGCCAGTGTGCTGAGAGTAGCTCTGGAGGAGCTGCAGGGATCCATAGCTCGGAATGGCCACTCTAAAGCGACCACCACACTGTGAAACAGCGATGGCATCATGCTGTGGCGAAGCTTTCAATGAAACCAATTCAGAGTTGTTGAGGAAAAATGTTTTAATTGAAGCTTATTTGTACAATAGAATGGACCAGTCAGAATAAAGATGGTTTCTGCTTAGTCTGACTGAACAAAGCTTTCTGCCAGAAAGTTTGCAAAGCTGTTAATCACATTGCAACGATCAGCTTTAACAACAGGATGTAAACTAAGCCTTAAACTTCTGAACGTGTCTGAGTTTTTTTATTTGGGGCCATCGGAATAAAAGGGGCTATATACAAACACAAAGCTTTTCAAATTTTATTTCTGGAAAAGAATAAAATAAAAAAAAATAAAATACAAAAAACTCCTCCTTTCTGCCCTCTCAGTTGAGTCCTACTCTGTGTTTTTCTTAAAATCTCAACAAAATCCATTAAAGTTTATGGATGAAACTTTAAAAAATGTGGGAAAGCTCAAGGGGTGTAAAAACTTTTGCTATACTCTGCATTCGATGGATTAGGAAATATGTATTCAATAAAATTTACATGACAAATGTCTGAAAAAATAAAATAAGAATAGGGTGATGAAATAAGTCTGGAAACTGCCATCAATCACATCAGAGCTTCAGCGGGGATACTGGACCCTTTTCAGACCCGTAGGAGCCAGCATTTCAGACTGAAAGCCATGACGTACTGCACGGCTCCTGACTGTCTCAAACCCCTGAGCTTTAACACAAAACCAAATCTATTCCCCTATAAAGGTTTTTTTTTTTACTTCATTTGCAGAACTCCGTACTCTATACTTAAAACAGGCCTGTTTTAAGTATTTGTCAAGAGAAAACTCCAATAATTTAGTTTAAATTGACAAAAAGTGGTTAACATTTGATTTAAGTCACAAGAATAATGTGTTAAAAAGAACAAGTAAAGTTTTCTAGAGACCACATGAGCTGCAAGCATGCAGCCTGACAGAATAAAATCTCCAACACCGTGGCGTCAGGGATCTTTCCTTCAGCTTTCCTTTCCCTCTCAGGACCTCTTCGTTCGTCGTAATCTGGAGGTTCTGGGCACGTTTTCACTCCCCTCCACACTGAGTGCAGATCTGGAACCAATAGAGGAGCCCGAGGATGCGGGCTTGACAGATAGGCCCCTCAGACTTGCGGCTGGCCTGTTTTGGTTTGTCTTTGCTGTGTTATTGCTTGTAAGGAGGAGCCTCTGGGCCTGTTTCCCTGGAGTAAGCAGCTCTACTTCCAGTGTGGTTTTCTTGCACTCGGAGACAGGGAAAGCCTTGGACTCTGCCATCACTACGACTGTAGGAAGTGGCAGCGGAGGAGGGAGGTTTTGGTTGGATGTTTGCGAGGTAGAGCGGATTTGCACTGGGGCTGAAGGGCTTCCAAGGCACGTTTTCTTGGCCAGTTGTAAGCCAGGATCTTCCCCAGCATCACTGGGCTCGCACCTCTTGCCGCTCTTCTGTGTTATTTCATGGCTTGACTCATGCTTTTGCTTTTGAGCAGACCGTATCTCAGCCTCAAGTTCAATTAAGGCCTCGCTGCAAGGCACCTTGTGGTTTGCCTCCAGGGGTGCGTTCGGCTCAGACGTGGGCACGGCCTCTGGTCTTGGGTCTGAATGCCTAGCTTTATGTTCCAGTTTCTGCTTTTTGGGGAAGCCTCTCTGGTCCATCTGCTGCATCTCAGTCATAGAACCACAGATCTCTTGCTGGACACAGGCTTGTTTGGCTCTACAAAAAAAAAAAAAAGTTTAAAGCATGGAACAAACATTGTGAGCGTCCTCTTTGACTGGTGGGGTTGGAAAGCATTAGATCATACTTACATCTTTTGAAGCACAGACTTCTTTGTTTTTCTCGGGCTGTGTAAAAGCTCTCGGATTTCTCCCACACTGGAAAAATATTCTGATCTGGTTTGCTCACCCAGCTCAGGCTAGAGAGGACAAACAGAATAGGTGTAAACAAAGGGGATTTTGTTGGCTGCATCCCTTGATGGAAGGAGGAAATGTAAATACGTTGTGGGAATGAAGGGAAATAAGGACAATCAGAAGAGAAAATATGAATCTATTCTGGATACAAGAGATTTTCATGAAATTGAGGAAAAAAAGCTGATATTTGGTTCCTTAAAGGGTTAAATCTTAAAGTTTAATACATCCACATACTCTAGGGGGGAGCCTGTGAGGCAGAACCTGGAACAAGCCAAAAATTGGATCTCACCAACATGTGCCCTCAACGGGCCACTAATGAAGGTTAATCACATGCCGTTTTTTTTTTCCCTTGGCTGACCGAGAACAGACTCCAGTTTTATTAGAGTACAGAAGATGCGGGTAGTAAATTGAGCAGAACTTGGAGGTAAAGACTCAGATTGTCATAAATTAATTGCAATAAAAATATGGTACAGTGTGCAGGCAGGCCCATTCCAGATTATTTGATTGCTCCCTTAGAGTAAGGCTGGAGATATACAGCCCCTTACAAAAGTATCCATACTCTCTGATCTTCTTTATGATTTGTTTTGTTTTTTTCACATTATAACCACAGAATCAAAGTAATTCTATGTGATTGACCGACGTAATGAGGGTCATCCTTTTTGATGTGAAAATGTTTTAAAATGTGCCACACCAACCAAAACATTGTCGACCACTTTAACTGACACGTCTCAAGGAAGAGCATGAATTAGAGAGCTGATAATAGGCCCATTGTGACTCTGGGGGAGCTGCAGAAATCCACAGCTCAGGTGGGAGAATCTGAGGACAGACACCTTTCAAATGCAACAAATCTGGTCTTCCTTGAAAAGAGGAATTCTTTGTTGAAGTTGGGCCTAATTCTATCCCATATACAGCACGCAGCAAACATGGAAGAAAGTCCTCTGATCAGATGAAACCGTTCTGAGCACAAAATCCACTATGAAACATGGTGGCCGGAGCATGATGCTGTGGGGAGGCGTTTCTCAAACAAAGAGAACCGCTCCAGGTGGTCAGACTCCATGGAAAGATGAATGGTGCCAAGTTCAGGATAATCCTGAAACCACACAAATGGTTTACAGCCAGGGCTGCAACAGAGGTGTTTAGATTAAGAAATATACATGTAGTATCATTATTTCCTCTTTACAACTACGCTTCTATATTGGTGCATTACATTTTGTGGCTAAGACATGAATACTTGTGCATTTTATCATAAAACTGACCCACTAATACAATTTAAGATATTCGGATGACAAGTGGAAAATATAGCCTCCATGATAAAAGAAAATCAGGGTTTAGGAATGTCTCAGTTAAGCCAATAGGAGTGGTTACTTCACTGTGGACAACCATTTTGGGCACGATGACAATGCAACTCACAGACCCTTGTCCCTTGCATGACTGAAAACTACAGTGTGTCACAGCGGGGAAAAGAAACCACATCGACGTTTAATCTGGGAAAATACAACAGAGTGGCCAGCATGTTTATTTAATATCGTCCGTTTCTCAGATCATTGCGCTCCTATAAAATGGTTCGTAAAATGATCAATGTGCTCTTTAAGACGGGGAAAGCCGATGTGGTGAGCGCTGGCGTCCACCAGTTGTTTTTAAAAGCAGAATGAAAAATCATTAAGGTCCACTTCCACAAACATGATACCAGCAGCAACGCGGGAGATAAGGAGTAATTGCCCAAAGCTTGCAGGAGTAAGCTGGAGCATTGTGGCTTTGCGCTGGGTGTTGAGACCTTGTAACCGAAGCACTGTGGAGAGATTCAAGAGGCCAAGCGGAGGGAGTGTAGCAAAGGGGGAGGCCGGACGATGGGGAAGTTAAGAAGAAGAAAAAGACTGGACAGGCAGAATAGGAAAGAGTGTTTAGAGAGAAGCACAACAAAAGGAGAGGCACCTCCCAAAGTCACACCGCCTGACCTCAGACGTCTCTTCAAAATGCCCACAAGAGTAAGAATCCCCACACAGGAAGTTCTCCACAAGCTGCTCTTTGTGTAAGAACGGAGCCATGCTTCAGTGTGGGCAGCGCTTCACTCTTTACTCTCACTCAGAAGCCAGAGTTACAGCTGGCCTTTTGGACTGCAGCAGGGACACACGTAAGAACTTGCATTCGCCCACACAGTCGCACACCCACCCAAACAACAACAGCAAGAAAGTGAAAAATGTGGGTGCCACCATTTACATTGTAAGGCCTTGATATGCATTATCGGTTGTTTAATATGAATAAATCCTGTTTGAAAGTGAACTTGAAAGAAAAATCAACAAGACGCTAAAGGGAGGCTCCCTGGGAAAGTTCAGATTCCTTCTGTTCCTGTCGGAGAGGCTTCAAAAGGACAAGAGTGAAAGAACCGAGTTATGGAAAGAAAGAAGCACCAACACAGGAAGGTCGGATGTACCCGAAGAAAGAAAAAAAAAGAAGAGGATAAAAAGACACAAGGAGGTGATGCATAAATTACTCTCATGTGGTTTTGATCCTGAAAAGGCAAGCTTGTAAATAACACATCCGGTGATCCTTTAAGAGAGTCAGATCGTTATTCAAAGTTTTATTATGTCCAGCCATCCATGCTAGATCCCCGCCCCCAAGTGCATATTATGTTTGCTTTTCTAACTCCCATCTCCACCGCAAGAGAGTTAAGTTTAACAAAAAGCGCTTAGGGTGACTTAAAGCATTTCTACCTCTAACTGTGAAGTGGAGGAAAAGCTTTTCCATATAATTTTTTTTTGCAGAACGGCCCAACCTCATTCCAACATCCATTTTCCAACTTTCCTAAAGATTCTCAAAAGGATTCGGTCTGGACTTTGACTGGGTCGTTCTAAAACATCATAATGCACTGACATAATTTATTGCATTGTATAGCTGTTTGTATGCTCACAGTGGGCTCAACTTAATCTCCTCTTCACTCTTTCAATTCTTAATCCAATTATCTTCCCAACAAATCTAACCAGCCTCCCAATTATAAACAAATCTAAGGGTGCATATTCTGTGAATACATACATTTTACAGCAAATTCAAAAGGTTCTGCAAACTCATAAGTAACACTAGCACAAAACTGAGACTGACACACACAACAGGCTAAGGAAAATTGCTGCAAGTACTAAAACTGCAAGTAAAGAACAGCTGCAAACTAGGAGCTTTGGAAATGCTCCAGACTACTGAGGGAGAGATATTTATTAGCTAATATGGAATGAACCCTTAGTAAAGGCATAAGCAGGATGCTAAGACAGTTTAATTGTTTCTTTAAAAAAAAAAAAAACATACCTTCGCTTTCTCTCATCCAGGTGTTCTCTGGACAGCATCTTATTTATGTATTTGCTAAAGGACTGGTCCATAGATGTCAAGTCATAGTAATGTATTCGTCAGGTCTCAGATGAGGAACAGTAATGATGTCTCAGCCTAGTGGTAAGAAGCTCTTCCATTAGGAAGTTCCGTTTTGCAGCTTTTCTTAGCTTTCAGTTATTTTTGCTACTTCCAGTATGTTTTCTTTACCTGTGTTCTGCACGTTAGCATCATTTATGTTTTGCAATATTTTTTTTTGTGTTTGCAGCATTTTCTTTCACTTTGCTGCTCTCCATTTTCTGTGAGTGGAGACCTTCCCCTTTGCATCATATTTGCTTTGCTTGCGTTAAGTTTCAGATTTGGGTTTGATGTAAAATCCTTATAGACCTTTTGCATGCTTGGTGCATGATGCTGTCACCACCATACATTAATGTAGGGGTAGTGTGTTTAGGATGATATGCTGTGTTGTATGCATGCGTTCACTTTATTCGTGTCTTTGTGGCAAACATGAAAGAGGATTTCTGAATGCAACTGGCCCCGATGAACTTTATTTAGTTGTATCAAGTTCATAAAAGGGGCAAAGTGCAAATGTATGACACACATTTAAGATATTTCCCCACAAATATAGTATATACTTTTACTTTCATCCCACGTCTTTATGTAAGTTACATAAAAATATTTATCATAGTGATTGTAATGGGAAAAATGGGGGAAAAAATCAAGTCTAAAGACACTGCACCCTTTTTTTTTTTTTTTTTAGCTATTCAAGAAAAGCAGTATAATATGTCATCAGTCACTAAAAAGGTGAAACTCGATATCAACGCATTTAATTTCAATACTTCAACTAGATTCAACATGTACTTCAATTTCTTAAGAGCAACTTCTGCTAGTTTTCATTCCAAAGACAAAGGGTTTATCATACAAGTACAAAGCAATGAATAAAAAAGGTACAGGCATTGATATCGTGAAAGGAGGATAAATGATGCATCAACAACCTCCTATTAATCAGAAGCTGTGAGGATAAAACTGTATTTGTGGAAATAAGTGTCACATAACGCTGCCAATAGCTGGCGTTACCATGACTGCCTCTATGAGTGCAAACAAGTGTGAATGCCCAGGGTGTGCCAGTGAGCATGCCCCCATACAAAAAAACAACTAAACAAATCACTCCTTCCCTGAAGGCCACAAAGCAATACAGCTCAGCTAGATCAGCTGCAACAAGGCAGCACATCTGGATGTTAGTTTGAAAAGATAAGCCTGGCAAAAGGGCAGCAGGCACAGAGAGGATGAATTATTTGGCTTAAAGGGATCTTGGTACTCAGTCTTATAGCTTGACCCAGCTCTTAATGGCTCCTGGAAGCAACTTCAAAAAGATAACCAAGCAGATACTCCATAAAACACCAGTTTCTCCTCTGTCACCTGAGATAAGACAGGAGTTCAGACAGGGGGGTTAGGAGGGGGGATTATGTTTGTTATCTTGTAATGCAGCTGCACTTGAAGTAATGCAGCGATACGGCAAAACACTCTGACTGATCTGAAACACTTTGCTGCTACAATGACCGAGTTTCTCTTGGTATTTCGGAACTTTTCTCACAGATCACAACGAGATCCTCCAGACACAAATACACTCATACCTAAGAGCCATTTAGAGAGACCAATAAACCAAACATCAGTGTCTTTGTATCCCTGGGAGGTAGTGAAGTTTCTAGAGAGAAGCAATAGGAGAACAAGCACACTTCATGCAGACACTATAAATCCAGATGCCTGATTGGATTTCATAACCGTTAAGTGAATATGTTCAGTTTTGCTCACTTGGACTTAGCTTCGACCATGAACTAAATATAGGGTTAGGGTTAGGTGTAGGATATCGACCATGAACTAAATATAATCTATATCAGTGTTTCCCAACATTTTTTGACTTGTGTACCCCTTTGGGCATTTTTGTTCTTACCCTCTCAGTCAAAAGTATTCTTGATGTCCAAAATTGGAAAGTAGAATAACTGATTGTAAAATTAAAACTATTTTTTTTTTTATCTTTTAATTTGAGCATTTAAAGGTATAGTGGAGGATGTTCTTTTTCTGTGTGGATCATCAAAATAAGTGGTCCTTGTCAATCGTCCTGGTGATATGTTTACGTAATTACGTGGAAATATTGCAAATCTTCTTTTGGAAAGTAAGCTTGTATGACCGATGCAAACAGCAACTTTTAAACAGAGCATGCACGAGGTGAAATGAGCTTGCGCATGCTCTAGTACACATTAAATATGCTTCCTCTCTTGGGAGCGGGTATAGGGTTGTGCATGTGCTTTTTTTTTCCTTTTAAGAGTGGAGGGAGGTTCTTTTCAAAAATTCGCGAAAATCCTCTACTATACCTTTAATTCGTAGTAATTTTGTTCTTTTCATCTCAAATGAATAAAACAACTTAAATATGTTGCATGGATGTTAAAAAGGAATTTAAATAAGTCCAAAATAACATCATAATATAAATCTGTATTTATAAAACTGGATCTCATCCGAGTAACTCCCCTAAAATCACATTTAAACTTGATGGATTGGGAGCAAAACTTACAGTCAGACTTAATTAGTTTTACTTTGTTTTCCTCAAGACAATTGAGCTGCTTTGATGAGCTCAGTGTGACAACAGGTGATAACAGGCTGTTCTCTACATCCAGTCTGTTTCTCTGCCTCGTTTTGGTGAATTCAAACATACGAAAAACTTACTTTATGGTTGATAAAGCTTGTTCGATTTTTCAATTGGACCTCACAAGACAAAACAGATCCTAGCCTTATTTTATATTACTACCTAAAAAATAAAATATTTTCATGTAACCCTTGCGATGCACTTGCGAACCACAAGGGAAACGCGTATCCCTTTTTGGGAATCACTGTTGTAACTCATGTAGTTTCATGTTTCCTGCTGGAAGGTAAACATCTGCTCAGACTTATTCTGTAGGTTTCCTTCTGGAATTCGCCTGAATTGATGATATGGATTTTCTTATATAATTTAACAAGCTTCCTCTTAACGTCCTCAAGAAAACCCTCCTTACAGCAGGACCATACCACCGTTTTGTGGGTTTTCCACCACATCATGTTTGTCTTATAGTGTCTTATCTTATCATAACACCTTTTAAGTGTGCTGCCCCTAAATGGCTTTAACAATGTCTTCCCTATTGCTTCCCTAAAAGACCATATTTGTTGAGTACTCAAAAAAAGAGAATGTTTTATTGCCATAATGTGAAACCCTCACAGATTATGGATGCTGATTTAAGGCGCTGTTATTACTATTCTATCTTAATTCCAGCAAACAGGCAACGACTTTCAAAAGATTAACTTACTCAGCCAAGCGTAGCACATTTGAAAAAATTGGCTAGAATCTGAATCACCTAAAAAGAAAATACATCATAGTAAATCAAAAAGAATGTCAGCACAGGGAGCACCCATCATCTCTCATCTGCGGAAAGAAATTGTGGAAACAAGATTGTTTGTTCTCGGATTAACCGAAATCTTTACATCTCGCCTAACACACAAAAGGCCAGTTAGATTTTATCCCGTAAATCCATTTACTCACTCATCATCGTTCACGAGATAATAACTCACGTCAACATGAAATGCCTGAGTCCCTCAAAGCATCTAAATACTGAGTTATTCTTTCCACGAGAAAACCACGTTTATAAAATCTTCAAACTGCCACCAAGAAACAAAAACACCAACTTTCCAGGCAGAAATACCTCCTGCCGAGATGTTCACGATTTATTCCACACATTCCACCAATCATCCTACACCCACCCTTCTCCCATAAAGAAAGCATGCCCTGTTTGTGTATGCTCACCACATCTTCCCTGCAATAAAGTCAACAAACATGCATGGGCACAGACTTGTGTAAAACCGAGGACAGCTCTTATCCTCAAACAATGACTAAAGTTTTTGGATCCACCCATAGGGTAGGATTAGGATGAGCTGTTAACTGTTTGCACCTCAAGAAAATCCGAGAAAACTTCAGAAGAGCGGGCGGAATCAAAGGGACTCGATCATGTACTGTAAAAGATCCCACCCGTGTTTTGACCTGGAAGAGATCAGCAGAACCTGGACGTTTGGGAGACGGCTGCAGCTAGCTGTTGGGAGCTGAGAGCAACAGAGCCATGCTGAGGTCATGAATAAACACAAAGGCCCGTCCAGAGCTCAGAAGAGGACGAGGGGGGGTCTGGAAACACATCTGTGCTCCCTTTGATCCAAACTTCTGCGGCGCAGCACGCCACTCACCTCAGCTGCCCACTCTTTGCCTGACTACAAAACAACTAGGACAATCCTAAACAAGCTCCTTCCTTCCCATGCTGCCCTCCTCACTGTGGGCTCTGACTCACAAGCAACTTTTCATGAGGGGCTTAAAATTTTCAAATATATAAAAAAAAAAAAAAAAGAAATATTCAAAAACAATGAATTCTGGGAACATGCAAAACCACTTGTTTGCTTCCCACTGTCTTCTGCAAAATAAAGCAGTCTGAAAGCTTCAACCTTTTCTGAGCCACAGTTGTTTAAGGTTTCTAGGTCATAACAGACTGACTGCATCTGGCTAATATAGATGTCAAGACTGACTTCACTAACTCCAGACATCTCTGTCACAGTTTTAAAGGCATCGCTGTGCTGAAACCAAGGGATTTGTTGGACAGTTCAGCCATTCCTGACAAACCATTGGTTTCTATCTGTTAAACAAGAGCGGCTGCATATGACAACTTAAGAACTGCTGACAGAGTCCAGAGGAACCAATTTAGAGCTGACATCCAATCATGCACTAAACAAAAAGACATCTGTCTGCAAGAAAGAAGTCCTACAGATGAAATAAGTAAAGCAGTTAGACCATCACTGGTCATCTGTGTTAAGGTGGGACAAAGTGGAAATTTCAGTATTAAGTGGAGCAGCACGTCATTAGTAATAGATGCACAGATCAGGCCGGCCAATTCCTGATCTCTGCTTATGTTCAGTGAGGAAAACACCCTGCTATTTTGCAAGTTCTCCCACTTAGAAATCATGGAGGGGTCAGACATTGTCATTGCAGATGCATGTCTACTGTGAGAGACATAATCTAAAAGAAAAGAAATCCAGAAATGTATGATTTTTTTTATTTATTTGTATGATACAGCAGCAAATAACCCCCTCTAAATCTCTGAGGCATCCATACTGATTCTGTTTCATCCCAGGTTCTAAGAAACACAGCAGGGATGAAGGTTATAATGATAATAACATTGGTTTTGGATGATGTTTTTTTTATTTAATGTATTAGCATCGGCCCTATACATAAATCTGGCCTCATATTAATTAAAGAAGGGGAGAGGACTGATCAAGTCATATTTGTTTGGACATGTGACGGTGATGCAGCTCAGGGTTCAAGGGGAAGGTTAACAGAAGAAGCAATGTCCCAGATGTGGTAACTTTTTCACAGTACAGAAAGGGTTGGAATTTTGCTTTATTATATAATTTTAAATATATATATATATATATATATATATATATATATATATATATATATATATATACACACATATACATATACATGTGCTATAACTAACATCGTTCATTAGCTATACATCAATGTTAATAGCTTATATCAATATCTGCTCAGATTTAAATATCAGTGCATCTTAACACTATATTTTATTACTTATTACTATTAGGAGCAGGAGTGGAGTTGCTCCATGCATCTGAGCAAAGAATCGCTGTTTTAAAACAAACAAAACGGTCCCATTCTTTTGTGCTCAATAGTTAAAGTAAGTGTTCCAGTTTCAATTTGGAAAAATAAACAGGGAGGAGACATGAGATGGGGATGAAATTTTCACACCAACTCAAGCACTAATTTTCCGAAAATTGCTTTTTTTTCTGGAAAATTTGATATCTGTATTAATATAATATACATACTAATTTTCCTTGTTCAATATATTACTGCTATATCAAAAATAAATTTTTTCCACATTTAATGAATTAAATATAGCAGTTTGGGTTTTAGTTTATACTTCCTTTCATTTCAGCTTGATTTACAGGCTTTTTGGTGAACATTAGGGTTTCTGTATTCCAAGTCCAAGACTGGACCATTTTTATTTAAAGCTGTGGCACATGATTTCAGGAAAACATTTAACCAAAATGAACAATTTGTAATACTGCTAATTACAACTGTCACATAATATCTATTAGCTGACATTTTTAACAAGTTTCACAGCTCATTATAGCTCTGAAGGAGTGCTGATGAAAGTCAACAACAGTATTCTCCCAGAAAAACCTATAAATACTATAAGGCTCAGGGCAACGTAGCTCATTTGCCTGTTTTATCCATTTAAACGATAAATCTTCACCTATATGATAACACCTGCTTCTAAGTATTTCACCATAAACTGTCTGACCTTTTAGCAAAGCAGAAGCTGTTGGGAACGATGGCAGTTTAGCAATGAAGAGGAAAAGGCCGTGGTAACTGGTTGAGTGGGGAGCTTGGGGTGATGTCAAATTATTAAGGTATTATGGCTGATATTAAATGTTTTATTGTTAGCCTTTATTATTTTGATCTTTGTGGTTATTTTTATTGCTGATTTAAGATAATTACATGTAAAGTGCATAAAAAAAACTCATTAATTGACTCACTAATTGAATCTTTTCAATTATCTTTCCATTAATATAGTTATTTTTGGATAATTATTATCTCAAATCCAGACTTCAAACTTTATTTTTCTCTTACGATCAAGTTACTCTCCCCATCTGCTGGTAGGACACAAAAACCCCAATACAGGCAGGATAGTGTGGAACAGGTGTCCAGCAACATGGCTGCTAATTGCACTTTTTGTTCGCACAGGTAAATTTGTACTCTTATTCGGGATCTTAATAGATCAGGAGCATAGTGTGCAGAGGTCACTAAGGTTCTGCAGTCTGCTTAGGCATCAAAACGTCATGTGGACTTCAGATCAGCTTAAAAACTATTTAATGTTACTAAAATGTCTCACATAAAAGTGCAATTGGAGAGAAACAACATTCCACGACTTTTTGAGATAACTGATGGAAGTACAAATCCTTAAATAAAAATCCTTAAAGTGGATGTTTTATTTAGAAATATAAAAAGGAAAAAGAAATATCCCATCTGCTTCATTTCCTTTTTATCAGATGGATGTTATCGAATCCTAGCATCTTGTCTCCAGCGACTCGCAGTCGAAAAACAAAACCACTACTTTCTCCAGTAAGAGGATATTAGTGCACACTAAACAACTTGAGTAGAATCCATGATGGATGCCATGATGTTACCTCAGTTCCCTTACAACCCAGCTCCTCTGACCTTATAAAATGTTCTCATTTGTCTAAATTTCCACTGTGGTTACAGTTTTTCTTCCACGAGTCACACAAACTGAATCCTGACAAACCTGAAACTTCTCTAAACACACGCAAATGTGGTACAAAAAAACAACACATTTCTAGGCCTTGCATGCAAATGCTGTCAAACGTTGTGGGATTACAGACCCTTAAAAACAAGATCAAGCCTGAAAGGGAATTTAAAACCACATATATTTCAGACAGTAACATTATTATAGTTTACAATAGCATTCTGATTTTTGACGTTTATTTCAAGTTAAGAATAGAGCAAGGGAGGTGAACAATTTATTCTTTTTGTCATGTGAAAATCCTTGTGCCTCTCTGTCTGGTATCTTTCCTTCACAAACAGGCTGGAGGCAGAGCCAGTGAGAGCCCCACCACAAAGACTCCCACCCTCCAATTCCCTCTGCTTGTACTGTATGATCCCAGAGCACCACATCCTGAGCAGAGGAACGCACTCGACAGCAATGCCTCCTTGAACTGGAAAGTTGGTTACACAATCTGAACTTTTTGTCGACGACTGTAGCTTGACAAAAAAATATTACAATCGCTGCTTTCATTGGAAGTCTAACTGCGGAAAGGGCTGAGGTATTGAAAAAAATCTAAATAAAAATACTTCACAGAAAAGTAGCAGGCCACTTATCATGGGATGTGATCGGGGTGGGATGTCTGTGCCAAGGTGAGAGGCTCCACTGCCAATTCCCAAAATACTCAGGGGGGCTTTCAGGATCAAATATACACTGACCAAAGGATAGTGGATTATATTAGAGGGAAAAACACAGAGACAGTATTCTGACTGCAGAATCAACGTAATTGAAACCCTATTAAAACACTAACAATCTTCAAAGAGCAAGAGGAATAAAGTTTGTTTGGTTTGTTTAATCAACCAAGCTTTTGTTGCTATGGCAACAAAATTCCTGCATAATTATTAAAAGCAACAAAAAAAAAATCATGTTTTTCAGACTTTAAGATAAATGTAAAATAGAAATGTGTGGCATATTTAACCCCCTTTGTTCTGACACCTCTAAATAAAGGGAGCAATTACCTTTAAAGGTCATATTATTGGTAAATAGTTCAGCTGTTTTGTGAAGAGATTAAAGGATGCTGCAGAGAGGTTAGGGAAAGAGTATAAATAGATTTAAAGGGGATTTTAAGTGTTAAACTTCTTTTTAAGCTCCGTTTTATTTAGATTCTGAAATTAAAGAGTCTGCCACCAAATGTTAACCTACTAGCCAACCACCTGAACTTTTAGACCGAGCATTTACACAGACAAGGAAAAAAAATGGCCATGTTAACTCCAGCTGAGCTGAAGGTGGAAATATTTAATGAAAGAACTAGAAGAAGTTTGGGCAGAACGGGGCACGGTAAAACACTACGTGGGGCTGGATGTCACCCTGAACACAGCATTCCTTTAGCAAATCATGGTTGTGACAGCATCATGAAGTGGAGATACTTTTTCTTAGCAGACAGGGAAGATGTTCAGAGATAATGAAGTTGATTGTAGGGTAACCCTGCAAGAAAAACTGCCAGACAGTGTTAAAAACTTGAGACCAAGGATATAGATTCATCTTCAGTAGAACACCAACCCTTTACATGCAGTCAGAATTACATAGGATTTTTTACACCAAAATATTTTAGTTTTAGAATGTCCTAGTCAAAGTTCAGACCTGAATCCAAATGAAAATCTGTAAAAAAAAAAAAAAAATGTAAACATACACCCTTCTTCTAATCCGACAAGGTTTGACTTTGTTTTGGGAAAATATAATCTGTTTTATATCGAGTCTTACCATTGAAATTCAGCAGGTGGCTGAATAAAAACCCATTGGACACCTTTATTAGATTTTCCTTAGTAAAAGCTTTTCAAAAAAGGAGATAACTTTCACAATTAGGTTATTCACTATTTTGTTTAGCTCTTTTACTTATTACCCACTCAAATTCGCTAAAAAATGTTTCATTGTGGCTGTAGCATGACAAAATTTTAAGCAGCTTTGTTAAATTATTTTAGAAAGACATTGGCTGGTTTGAAAACAATACTCTTCATCACTTATTTATTAATTCTTCATGATAACAGGCACTATTTTAGTGTCAAAAAGAATTTGTAGGTGCAAATAAGATTACTTTTTACCTTAATATTTGTTAAATACCTCTTTTAGAACCACAAAGGTATTAAATAGAGGTCAAGCTCAATATATTAACTTGGCAGGTTAGGCTGAACAAAACGGGACCCTGAGGATGTTGCCGCAAATCTCCTTATATTTTGTTTTCTAGCTCTACAAGATGCCCCTGCAGAGTTCAAATCCCTTGTCCTCTAGTAAAGCAGACCACTACACATAAAGGGAGAGCACAATTTGGCAATCAAATGCTGTAATAACATACAGACCAATTTTGAACTTTTTGCCAAGCAACTGGAAGGGGAAATAGAGGAGTATAAACAGCACTCACCGCGGCCAGGCTCGGGTTTCCATGGTGCACCGAGGCATCTTCTGGGCAGCTCACACACACGACATATCGCTCAGGAAACAGACGCAAATCTGAAAGCAGGCGGGGAAACGGCACAGATCTTAATAAGGTTGGCTTACCTCTAATTATCGGTCCAAGTCAGACTGTAGGAATTGTGGTGGAAGCTTGAATTAACATCTACAAACTATCCGTCACACAATGGGAGTAAAAATACATATCCAAAACTTTATGAGCAGAGTAAATAACATAAAAATAGCTTACATTTTTACATTAACTGTGGGTTTTCAGGATAAACTAAAGTTTAAAGGATTTCAAATAGAATATATTTTCACTTCAAAAACAAATTATGTTAAATAAGCTACATAATGTTCTAAATATGAATTCAAACATGTAAGATCAGAAGATAATGGAAAACATGAGCTATGATCTTTCTTTACTTGAGGAGATTGGATTAAAGCAAAATCTTTAAGAAAAAAGATAAAGTTCTATACCTTTCCCATTTTATGAATTTTAGCTGCTTCATGGCTCAAAGCCTTATTTTTTCAATCCTTTTCACCGGCTGCCTTCATGTGTGGACGGAAAATATTATTTACATGTACTATGGTTTTGGTAAGTATTAGATTTTCCCACAACTACAGCAAACAGTTTAATGACAATTGCTGGCTAAAACCACAAGCATTTATAAAAGGGGTTCATGCTCTCTCTTCTAGGTCACTGCTGGTCCCAATCGCAAAGCATGTCTATATAAAACATTTGGTGAAAAAAATAAATAAATAAAATAATAATAATATATATATATTCTCTAGCCTTTTCTTCACCTCAAGCTTCTTTTCCGAAGCATTTTAATGCCACGATTATCAAATTTAATGAATTTTAATGCTAATTAAGGCCTTAATTAAAAACATTATAATTGAATTACTTTTAATGATTTTTAATGACCCGCGGAAACTCTGATTTAGGACCATTTTAAAGATTCTTTGTTAGGGGTGGGGCATCCAATTTGTGGAGGTATATTAGCACAAAAAGGATGAATCTATCTATAGTAGCAGCCATTCAAAATGGCCCTTCCAGGTCAAACGCCAGCCAAATGGCAGCCCACTTCCCTTCAAAATCCCCTAAAACTTCCAGCCAATGGAGTGAGCCCCTCCTTCTCCTGGGCCTGCATATTTTTTACTCTGACTCCACCCTTTCACTGAATTACAAGGTTTGGCCAGGAGAAGATGCTTCTCTTTAGATCTTAATGTCCACAAATCATGACAGCAAGGATATTTTAGAACCAAGATTGATGTTTAAAAAGGAATTGCAGGGGACCAGCCAAGGGCCCATGAAGTAGGGAAATTTTGAATGACTACTACTTTATCCATCCATCTGTCTCCCCACTGAATAGATGCCTCTTAAAGAACTGCACTGTGGTCATTAACATTTTGTAGCCTTCATAAAACTTCTAGGCTCATTCTTGTTGTCTATGTGGTCACTCTTCATGGCAGAAAGTTTGAAGCTCTGGAGAATAGTTAACACATTTTCAGCAGGATTGAGGTTGGGGCGTTGGGAGAACCACTAAAGAAACTTGACTTTACCGTTCCAAAATTAGGTTTGATGTGTTTTGGGGATAATTGCCTTTTCGGAACACCCTGTTCCATCCAAGTCTCAATGATCTGACCTAAACTTTTAACATCAGATGAAAGGAAGTTGGTTTTGATGTTCAGAAGAAAAAAAAAAAGCTCATGCCTCCCATGAACAGGAAACCCCATGAATATCAATATAAGAGAAGCCACTTTACTGAACTATTTAGCTACAGTAAAAAGAACTTTGTTTGGAAAAAAAATCATGCAAGGATACAACTACCTGGCAAGGCAGTGGTAGAATGGTGCTTTGCTAGAGATACTGATGCAATGTGAAGTCTACATAATAATAAAGAGTTAAGAGTACCTACCAATTATTGATTTAACATTGGAGAAATTTACCTCTGCATTTAACCCATCCCTTTGGGGAGCAGTGGGCTGCCACTGTGCGGCACAGGGGAGCAATATGGGGTTAAGGGCTTTGCTCAGGAACCCAGGGTGGAGGATGTGGGGTTTAAACTGGGCTACTTGCAACCTTCTCAGACCACAAGTGCACTGCTTTAACCCACTAGGCCAACACTTCCTGATGATTACATTTCTCTTCTTATCATCACACTTATATCTTTTGTTTTATTTTTTGTGTTAATTAACCCACCGTCTGGAGCTTGAAATTATTTCACACATTTTTCATATTTTCAGAGGGAAAAAACACAACAAACAAAAAAATTCCAATTCCAGATAAACGTCTTTTAGCTTTCATTAAACCTTCAGAAGGTTAGCATTGGATATTTTTACCAATAGAAACTAAAACTAATGATATTTTTGATTTTATCTAACCTAATATGTAGGCTGAGTAAACTCAGTGTACTAAATTTCACCACCTTTGACCCCAGAGGACCAGGCCTAATTTGATGTGTAACGGACCTGCTGAAAGAACCCTTATTTTACTCAGCAGCAGGTCACCGCTGCCCCAACATCTAGGCCTCAGTTCTGAGGGAGCAGATATTAACTTTACTGACAGGAAGAGAACCATGTTGGTCCCATGAAAAGGTCACCAGGGGTCACAGGCACTAGATGGGCCGTGAAGATACATTCCCACTGCCCTCCATAGACAGTCGCACAGTTCCTCCCTCTCTCCCATTCCCAGTAGCCTCTCAAGGGGGCTTTTTAACGGCTGCCTGCTTTCAAATACACCCTTAGCAGGTAGGGACAAGACATAAAAACAAGTGAGGGAGAGAAAAATCAACAGCAATCCGCAGATGACTTGTTCTTTTGGTGGGAAATTTGGCTGAAAATGATGCATTTCTGATTATTTTAAATGGGACGGGTTGCAGGAAAGCATGTTGGTCACATACCCTGCTCCACAACACATCTGAGATTGGAGTGCCGCCTGAAGAAATTGGCCACAAGGTTGAAGTTTTCCCCTACAAAAATACAGAAAGACAATTAACATTAAACGCTGCACAAACATTTTCTAAACATTAAAACATACTGGTCACTTAATAGAATTGCACGGCCTTATGAAGTATTTTTAACCTTTGACCTTTTTCACATTCAGTCACATCACAACTACAAACCCCAAGGTAAAGCTGTATTCAAATCCATTTTTTTATACCTTCAAATAAAATCTGAAGCAACTAATTGGATTTTAATGTTAGTATAAACACAGCTGTTCAAGGCCTCAGATATTAAAGAAGCTGTGGAGAAGTTTAAAGCAGAGTTGGGCCCAAAAACAACATTCAGAACTCTGAACATCTCACAGAGCTCTGTTTAATTCATCATATAAAAATAAAAAGAATATGGCACAACTGCAAAGCTACAAAGACACAGCTGTCCATGTAAACTAACTGAGTGGGCAGATCTTGATGAAAAAAAACAAAGCCAAGGGGCCCAATGTAACTCTAGAGGAACTATAGAGAACCAAGGCTCAGGTGGGAGAAAACCATCAGTCACACATTCCACAAATCTGAACTCTGGAAGAGTGGCAAGAAGAAAGCTGCTATTAAAGGAGAGTCGTTCAAAGTCAGTTTTTACCACAAGCCATTTAGGGACCAAAGCAAACAGGAAAAAAGTGTTCTGGTCATATCAAACTATTATTAAAATAGTGCCGCAGCTATCGTTATTTTAGCAGTTTATTAATCCTTAATCCTTCAATTATTTTTTTCAATTAATCTTAAAAAACATACTTTTTGTAAATTAATTTGTTGATTACAGTCCAACAACTTATAATACTATAATAATATAGTAAAAGATACTTTTTTTACAGAACTGGATCCAGGTGAAGCTAAAACTACACTACTTGAGAAGCTCTCGACAGAGGAGATTTTATTACATGTAAAACGTGTATATTTTTTATACACTTTTGGCTTAATTGATATTCTGCAATGGTTATTCTCTCAACAAATGGCATTATTCACATCCTTTCCAAAAAATGTGACAATTATCTTAATTGTGACAATTATCAATTAATAATTAATTTTCATCCCACAATTCAGCATGTATGGTTTCAGAACTATTGCTGCACGTTAGCCTAAACACACCACCCCCACACTGAAACCTGATGGTGTCAACATCGTGGGGAGGCTCTCTCTTTAGCGAGGACTGGGAAGTGGGCCAGAGTTGCTAGGAAGATGGATGGAGCAAAATGCAAACCAATCATAGAAGAAAAGCCGTTGGAGGCTCCAAAAAAAAAAAAAAAAAAAAAAGAGATTACTGCAAAGGATTTCCTTCCAACAAGGCAGGCTAGAACGCTATTCATGCAGAGAGACATGCAAGGAAATGGGTTGGACTGAAACATATTAATGTCAAACCCCAGATCTAAACCTGTAATTAGACTTAAAAATTCATGTTCAAAGACGCACTATTCTAACAGCTTTGAGCTACAAAGCAAAGCACAAAGGGCATAAATCTCAGTGTAAAACTGGTAAAGACATACTCTAAAAGACCTGCGGCTGTAACTGCAAGAAAAGGGGATTCTAGGGAATATTCCTGATTTGCATTTCTCAAAGAAAGAAAAACATACAAAATAACATGTATTCTCTTTACATTTCACAAATATAAGCACCTTTCTGAAGTTTATAGCTGTAGTATGATCAAATTAAGAGTAGGAATACTTCTGCAAGCCAGTGAGAGGTTATTTACTGATTATAAAATAAGGGCTTCATTTTAATAACATTTAAGTTTGGAAGCAGCAGAGAAGTCATGGGTCGAGTCTCCACTCTGAAATGTTTGTCACAGTGTTTAAGATGTGCTGGGCAGAAACCGTGGCCTGTTGCCTAATCTGGCAGGAATTTGTTGACAGAAAGCAAAGGTCTGGCTGACATGCAATTCAGTTGTTCTTTACTTCTCGATGCTGGGAAGCCGAAGGAGGTTGCTTCCCCTTTGGTACCCTCCTGCACCCTTAGTACCAATGGTATATTCAACTTTCCTCAACTCTGCCACTACCTTTCTAATAATTCATGTTATGCTTCTTTTTTATTTATTTACAAACTATAGAGTTGAGGGAGGATTCTGGTATTTTGCCTTCAATTAAAGGATTACATGTCCTCCAAAGTTTGAGAAAATCCTGACCTTTTGCACTCCAGACTCTTTCAAAAAAGTCCCTGGATAATGTCAAATATGCACTATGACTACCATCAAGTCCAAAACAAGGTTGTGCTTCTTAAAAAAAAAAAAAACTGACATTATGGGAGTG
The DNA here is from genome assembly GCF_000732505.1 of Cyprinodon variegatus. Classification (NCBI taxonomy): domain Eukaryota; kingdom Metazoa; phylum Chordata; class Actinopteri; order Cyprinodontiformes; family Cyprinodontidae; genus Cyprinodon; species Cyprinodon variegatus. The sequence continues at coordinate 447,306 of NW_015150862.1, forward strand.
AACGTCTGAGACTTTTTTACGCCCCTCGGCAATAACACTTCATACTTCTTTTTTTTTTTTTTTCAATCATCGGAAAAGTATCTTCCCAGAGTTGGTTCATAACCCAAACTTGCCCCACACAGCCATTGGCACAAAATGCAGGCGGTTTAAAGCCCCGGGAATAAATCTGAAGGGGAAGTTGTCAATACTTTTCTGTGACTTATGGAAACTTTTACACTATTTAAAATAACTTTCCTGAAAAATAAACAAGAAGTGTACAGTGACACACACTGTCACACGCTTAAACTGAAAGGGAATAAGCTTAGATATATCAGTAGCAGTAACAGGGACAAAAACAACAACTAAATATAATATACATATA
>NW_015150862.1:449743-462401 GCF_000732505.1 Cyprinodon variegatus
ACCATTGACTTTGCATGTAAACTCGCTGCTTCTGTCGCGCCAGCTGCCCCCGGTGTGAACGCAGCATTACCCTCTGTATGTAATGTGTTATGTGATTTATAATTCTAGGAAACAAGAAGTCAAGGATTCACACAGGAAGTTACTAGAAAATTTCAATCAATTTCAGGTAGTTTAAAGGTTTAATGAAATTCATTTTATATATACTGTGCAAATATGTATGCCACTGGTCATTTAAAATTTTCACCCCTCACTAAATAAAAGTAATCAATGGAAAGGCTGTCAGTGTGAAATGATGCTACGTTAATAAAACATTAACCTAGTTTAAGGCTTTTTAACCCATCTTACAAGAGGTAGCATCAATTTTGCCTTTGTCTTCTAATGAGATAAAGACATCCTTTTTTCTCACGTTAGTGATTATAAACCTTGTTATTCATTCATTTCTTAAATTAGATTAGTCATCTAATCCAGGGCTGACTAATGTCTGAGAGACAAAATTATTTGTTCAGCCACAAAAAAAAGCTCTAGCATTAGTAGTATGGGATTGCAATCCCCTGCTTTAAAGCATGGAAGACAGCCAAAAAACTGTGTTTGCAAAAGAAAAGTAAGGGATTAACATGAGTCATTTAACTGTTTTATCACCCAGAATATTTGTATATGACTGCACCACTTATAATCTGCAGCAGAACTTGAAAGTAGTAGGTTTGTACCAAATTAGCCCACGTTGGCAACAAGTTGCAATTTAAAATGTATTTTATTATGTATCAAATTCAAACCACTCTCATTATAAGGACAGCAACAGTTATATAATCATAAGTTGGGCACTGTGTTTTGATGTAAAATCATTTTTATTTATTAATGCCTGCTGGGTTTTAGCCACAGACATGAGAGTTATTATTTATTTTTTACAGTTTCTTTTAGGGTTTAAACACAACTGGCCTCAGTTTTAGTTGTTTTGGTGGAGTTGTGGCTTAACTCTAATACTTTGCTAGATATAAATAAAAACCGCATTATAGTTAGGGAAGTATATTGCCTTGACATGCCAGTTAAAGTACAATTATTCATTTTATTTTTCTTCCTAAGCCTTTAGCTTTGTTTTTTTTTATTTCTTAAAGTCTAAAATATGTCCTCAAAAAGAACATGTTTGAACAAATCCCATTTTTGTTTGATTTGCAATAATGTTTAGTATTTTCCGTACATTTAAAAGCCTCACTGATCAACTTCGGCATACTAAGCTAAGCCTTCCTGTTACTTGTTGAAAGTGTTGCTGTCTAGCAGTCTAAATACATTATTTTAAACAGAACATCACAAAATAGACAAAACCTTACAATTAAACATATTTTCAATTTGGTTTTAAAGGTTAGATGATAAAACCAAAAGACTTAAAAATAATCCACTAGGCTATCTCAAACCAGCTGTAAAGCACGGAGGTGGAAGGAACATAAACTGGGCTTCTTTTGTTTTGTAGTTATACAGTAGGACCTAAGCAACACTTGTGATACTTTGTGCGACAGCGTAATCCTGCAGCCAGCCCCTTTCAAACCCATCAAATTGTAAACCTCGAATGAAAAGTTGAGGTTAAAATTAATAGCTAAAATTTTAACTCCTCCTGGACAGTAAGCGTCACACTCAAACGCTCTCACTCTGCATTGTTTGACTGCCTGGCGCCATTTTCGCTAGTGCTATTGGTAACCTTTTGTTAGCATTAGCAAATATTTAAGTTACCTGTCCAGAAGGAAAACTGTAGCCACCAGCAGTTATGAACAAATTCTCTGAACAGTGTTCAGAGTGGGGAAATCAATTTTGTAGTTAATGTCATTGTGAGCTTGACAGGTTGTAGGACAAAGAGAGTTTTATCCAGATGCTCCAATAACAAAACTCACAGGAATAGGTGTTTATATGTACAAACCCAGAGAAATGAAAGGGCTCCATAAAAAAAAAGATACTGAAACTTGGCTGAAGCAGTTGAAGCGGAAAGTCACAGAATCCGAGGAACAATCTTAAATCCATATTAAAGTCAAACAGACGGAGGCAGATTTAGGTCCAAGAGGAAGGCACGAGGCGATAGTCAGGAGGCAAAAGCAAGGTAGCCTGGAAAATACTGAAAGAAGGTTTGGAAAGAACAGGGAAATCCACAAACATGATCAAGACCAGAAAGGCGGGAAAAGAAGACTGGATATTTATTGTCACGATGGCTTTCGAAAATCTGGCAAAGCTTGGTAGCCAGAGAGAAAAATATGAAGGCAAGATAACAGGTGTGGTTAAAAAAGTATGATAGGGATGCAGGCACAGGGCATACTCAGATGTAAACAATGCTGCATTGAACTTCAACACATAGATGAGCTGCACCACATGGTAGAACCTGCTCACTCTAATTAGCAGAGGGGAGTAGAGCAATAGAGTGGCAAACAGCAAGCAAGTCAAAAAAAAAAACTGATTACAGTTGTTATTCTGTTTTTTTTTCCGTTCTTTTGTATATGAGAAATGTAAGAAGAAGCCGTTTTTCAGGTCTATCACAGAACCAGCCTTTGTCAATGTTTCAGGCGGGGCTCAAGCACCACAATTGAAGTAGTAGGGCTACTTTAATTGAGATTAAAATAGCCCCGCTACTGTAAAGTTCTTGTTTCCCACCAAAATAGGTATCTGTCCCCAAATAAATACTTATTAATTTTGGACTGGTCAAAATCGAAAACAATTTTTTATAGACTAAAGTTTTTTATTTCAGTAAAACTGACACTTTTATTCTAAACAACCTAGGTGTTCTGAGCATATACTAATGTTTCAGGCTAATTGTTTTGATTAAAAAGATGTAGCTATTACCTTTAAGCTAATTTTTTTAAAACCATATAATAAAAAAAAATCTTTTGATAATAACATGGGAAATAAATAATTGTTAAAATATCTTATATCTGCTTTATTTAACTGTGAAAACTTAAATATTTTCTTTTGCCAAGTTAATGAATAACATAATCTAGTAATAATAGACAAGCTACCATTCCTTAAATATACTGTGATTAATCAAAAGGGGAAATAACATTAGAGCACTCCATGAGTATGTTGGGCATGTTCATAGTTAATAGCAGCAATCCTTTATTGGGGAAAAATCTGATATGCCGTTAGTCCTTAAATAGCAAAGGAGCAGTCATATATCACTTGATCTGGATATCTACCCGGAGAGGAATGCAGATCTCTATCTCTGTTTTGTTTTCTATGCTCATTCTGGTCCACGAGGGCAGGACCTAAGCATCTTTCATTCCACATTCATTGCTCTTATGTTTTCGGAGGTTCTGAATCAGACTTCTTGACATTATAGCTGTGTGTCTTGCTTTACAACTGTTCTCACTGCTTTTTCATGGTAGGTTGAGCTTGCCAATTCCCAGGACAAATTTGACAGGGATGTCTATACAGAGAGTTGGGAACTTGTGCACCGCCATGGCCTGAGACATCAGCTGTTGCTCCAACTTTTATAACATCCTGCAAAGCACAGAGTTGCTCTTGGCTCTCTGCCTGGGTTCTCTCGTGCTAAGCTTACATACATGCTTCTCTCTCACAAACAGCTTGCTGGTGCCTCCTCTGGGAACGAGTGGCTCCTTTTTGCGGCAACTGCAGCCCACAATGGTGCAATACCCAGATCTGCAGAACAGACATTTTAAAAGGTTTCATTTGTACTTCATTATAGTGCAGATCTTGTTTCATTTTTTGGAAATCCAACACACAGCAGTATTATGACACGTCCATCCAAACCGTAAACAAGTCAGCACACCATGTTTTCCAAATTGTGGTAGATAACATTTGAACCGCTTGTCTGAAGAGGTTTTTGCCATCTTGTAATGAAGCACAGGACAACTAAAAGAATAAGAAGTAAGAAATAGAGTCTTCTGAGTTAGTGCCAAGACTAGATTACTGTACTTACAAAGCACACACTGACACACACTGCAGCTTTCACCACTTCCTGGGAAAACAATGAAAGGAAAGAAACATCAACAAACCAAAACCATAGAGCAAGGAGGACAGTAAAATGGAACAGACTAGGGTGAGAACTATTCAGTCCAAGGTTAAAGGTAAGCCCCAGTGGAACAGACATCATTAACTGCAGACATATCCTGACAAGATCATTAAAACAGCTATAGAAAACTCTGGTTACTTCTACACATCATCAACATTCCTGGCTACTAGTGCCTCTTAAAATACATTTTATAATACCTTGTTTTACAAATTAACACAAGTTTTCAGAAAGATTCTACTTTGAAATGGAGGAATTTCAAAGCAGCTTTTTGGACATGTATTATCACACTTAAGCATCAGGCTTAAAGCTTATTTGTTTGTACAAAACCGTGAAGTCCAAAACAACAATTTAATAACCAAAGATTAGACTGTAAAACATATGCTGTATAGTCTTCAAGTTCATCTATAATTATCAAATCACAAAAAGTAAAGTATTGATGTATTCTCCTTTGTGTGAGATGAGGCTCAGAGTTTTACTTTCAGAAACTAGTAATAGTTTTTTTTAATAACACGGGTCTGCAACCTGTGGCTCAAGAGCTCCAATTGGCTCTTTGGACCCACCACAATGGCTCTGAAATAAAAAAATATATAACAAATGCGGTTTATGCAGGTGGACTGACGAGCTGTCCAGGGATGTACCCCGCCTTTCACCCATGGATGAATGGATGTGTTTTTTATGCAGGTTTTTTCAGTAATTTCATTTAACTGATAGTGAAAGTATAATATATATTTTTTTAGATTTTTTTTTTTTGATAGGTTAAAAATTGTCTTTTTATAGCTGTTCCAAAATGTCTTATAAAAAATTGCTCTTTCAAACTTAAAATAGAAATACAATTATGCTTTTTTTCATAAATGACATTACATTTTTTGAAGTATAGATTTAGAAATAATCAAGAGTTTTCTTTCTTTTAAAAGGTCAAGTTGTGGCTCTAGAATGTACTTGGATGGACTGAATGCGAAAATAGCTCTTTGGGTCACAGACCCCTTTTTAGATAATTTAATAGGACATACAACCATATCCAGACCATGAAATATCCAAACCAAATTCAAGACTTTTTCAGATCATCAAGGAAGTCTGATGTACAGCAGCACATATCGTCAACTACTGATTTCACACATTAAGTGTAATAGGACTTTGGGTAGAGTGAACTGACAAAATTTGAAGAGTTCACATAAAATGCCTGAATAGCTACCATAACATTTTAAATATTGTTTAATGACACTATTAGTAGGGCTGGGTAAAAAAATCGATTGAATCGATCTTGAATCGATTCCTTTACATTTTTGCAAAATTGATGTCTAGGGAATGAGATTGATTCATTTTATAGTGACCTGCATGACGTTCACATTAAAATAAGCAGGAAAGATGCACTTCAAGCCAGAAAGCTGCACACATATAGCCAATAGGTTGACTGAAGACACTGACAAATTGGGGCTGACCAGAAAACACCCTGTAGTTTTTACAGACAAAGCTGCAAATATGGTTTGTGCAGTGAAGATAATGCAGCTCATGAATGTCTGCTGTGTCACGTCTGCTTGCTCGAGTGAGGCTTCACTTTTTCACTTTTCACAAACAAGTTTGCACTTATGAGACAGTTTTGTTCACATCTGATGTTTAAACTATCTAATTTACAAGTTTGCACTTTGTGTTTAATGTGACAGGAAAAAGCAAAATACATGAGTATTTTGAAACACAGTTGAACCACTTTCATTATTGTAAAAACAGATCAAATCGAAATTAATCGATTTAGAACTGTATGAATCAAAATCGAATCGATTCAGGACTTTGGCGAAAATACCCAGCCCTAACTTTTAGATAAATTATCTGCCTCTGCTCTTGTAATGGTTCATATAATAAACAAAAAGGAATACTCCCAACCCAAAGTCATACCAAATAGATATCTAGATAGACTTTATTGATCCCTTTAGAGCAACTTTGGTTCGTGCAACTTCGTCTATGACTACTTCTTAAAAAAACAAGTTTCTATTGTCTGTGAAAAGATAAAGTCTTAGTGCCAGGAGAACAATAATTCCCACGCAAACTCTTTCTGAACAGGAGTACGATCAGCAGGACAGTGAGACACCAGCGCCTGAGAATCCTGCTCTTTTGACATCCCTGCTTTGATGTTGCACCCCCTCCCTCTGTCCTCAACTGTGGTTGGAGAGTTTGGAGCTTAGAGCGAGAGACTGGGGTGGAGTGGTGAGGGATGAGAGAGCCTGAGGAAGTTACCCATGTGTAAGTGGGGGCTTTCCTGGAAGGACATCACTCTCTGTGTCCAACTGTAACTACGACCGTGGCGGAGTGCTGCGCCTTATCGCCCTGCGCAATGTCCACCTGAAACAATATTTTCACATGAGTGTTCAATTTAACATTTGGGTGACCCCTTTATCGCAGTTACAAAATACGCCGCAGCATGGTAGCTCAGGCCAACCCATAATCCAGCATGTGACTGGAGTGGTGGGGAGCATTTTGGAGCACAGAACAATTAAGAAGGGGGAAGTTTTTTTTTTTTTCTTAATTAGAAAGATAATCTGACGCGGGAAATGCATTCACAATACGAAATATTCAATCATAATTATACCTCAATCAGCCTAACAGGCCACAAATCTTGAAAAATGTGGCCAACATTTATTCTTATGAGCATTCGGAGTGAGGAGGACATTTTAAATCCTTTGGTTTAGTGGTGTGTGGAGTACTTAGCGGATTTAAGTTATGCATTGCACCGACCTCTTAAAAACCAGAATGAAGATGCACTGAATGCTAAATCTATTTAACTGACCCTCTTTAAAAATGCTAATCTTTAGGGAAATATCCAAAAATGAAGTCACATATGGAAAAAAATAAGGAAAGGCTGTAAACATGAAGACAATGTAAATTAAATGATGGGAAGATCAATTCTTTGAGAGCACAGCCGTCAGTGGCGTCCTCAGCAGCATTTCAGTAATTTTTGAAACAGGGCATTCTGGTGGGGCTCGGGTTCAGCAGAGTGTGTGCCGTCTCCCAGACCAGATTGTGGTAAAGGGGAACAGTCACATGAATGTGATCCATGCTCAGGCTCAAGCTTAGGCCCTAATTATATGGGAAAAGAGTGTGGTGTGACAGCTATGGTGGAGCTTGTGGTTGTGTCCTAAAAGACTCCAGCTGACCCTGGAGAAAAAGAGAGGGGAAAGTGAGAAAATGATGACAAGAGGACGACCAAGGAGCACATGGATGGAGAAAGAATGGCAGATGAATATAAATTATATTTCTTATATTAATCACGTGTCCCCATGTCTGTTGGTCATGGGCTGATCTGAGCTACAAAGCGTGCAGAGCGCTGACACTTTTCAACTGCTCTTAAGAGTTGCTGATGAAGGTTCTCAGTCATCCAGGTCATAGTCATTCCGTAAAAATTCAAAAAGTATCCACTGGACTTGGTTTTCAACATGCTCTTAAGAGTTAAAACAGCTTTTAATGAGATGCCGGAGTGTCACTAGCTCTCTGAGGAATGGTTTCCTCCTCTCCATTTTTTTTTTTCATCCTGCTCATTAGCATGCCCACTGAGGACCTCTGGTTCACTGTTCTTTGCAGAATTGTTTCAATTTAGCGACACTGGAGGGGACTGGCATTGTTAAGATCACATTACTGTACCGTTTTTGTTTTGTCGGTCTTGGAGTAATTTTGACCGCTCTCTCCAGAAACAGTTCACTGCTACTGCTTTTCCTCTGGTGTCACAAAGTCTTAAAAATGGCTTTGAACAACTCAACAGACTGATAGATGCCAATTAGTTATATTTTTCAAACAATATAATTCAATTGCAGTTATTTTATGATTTAATGAGTGACGACAAATATTTTTCTACCATTTAATGGACTTTTCACTATAACTTCCTAATTAAGAAAATGAATTTAATTCATATCAAACCTGCGATAAAACTATTATATCATTTCGACAGCAGATAGAATAATTGTTGCTTTCGTATTTTAAATAACAGAAATTAAATTATGCTTAATGTTATGGTAGACTTATTTATGTTTATACAGTAAAACTGTCATTATTACTCATTTTCTGCATACTATGAGAATCTGCTCACCCACACTTAGTCATGTAAAATATGGATTGAAGTTTGCAACAGAGTCAGCCAGTCCTTCTCGTTTCTGCTTAGTAAGGCAAGAGGCTTACATGGAGGATTTAAAGAACCACAGAAACACCACGAGCACCAGGGGGGAGGGGGTTACGCACCATGGGGCCAGAGTGGGAGGACAAGAGGGGAGAGGGGCAGGCTGGATGGGATGGCTACTGTGATCAGGATCCATTTCCAGCCCAGACCTTGGAATGCCTTTGTTTGAGTCACAGGTCTCCATTTTCCTCTTGTCCTAATCCCAGCCTGCCTCACGCCCAGTAAAGGAGCAGGAGCAGGTAACTCTGCCACAGGCATGCCCCTCTATTTACAGAGCCGTCCCACATATAGAAGCCTACTCATGTATGTTGTCATAGATGAAGCAGCACTGAGGGGAAGTAGAGTTTATAGTGGCTGTCGCTACCCATTTATTTATGAGGCCCTTATTTTAGGATAAATCTAAAGAGGAGCACTAGTAAATTTCAGAGTAATGAAGGATGTGCAGATATTAAATTTCTACTAAATCACACATGATGAATTTTAATGTCACTTTGAGATGTTTCTCCTTGGGCTTTAAATAAGCCAAACAAAATGAAATCTATAACCATGTAAAAATACACCCTCTTCAGACATCCTCTGCATTCCTTAGCAGAAGAGAGATGGTCCTTCAAAAAACAACACATTTTCCCTAAAGTAAAGTTATCTAGCAACACTTGTGCCTTCTCTGCAATGGCCATGGCCAGGCCGCCTTAAGCCCCCGTCCTAGGCCTGCCAAGGGGAGTCTGTGGTACACTGTGCAGGACTCGCAAAGCCCTCTCCCACGGCTATTAGTGACCATTCATCTGGAGAGCCTGGGAAAATGCCTCTCCAGCCTGCCGTGGCCATGGGGAAACAGGCTGGCAGGTGTTCCCTCCCCCTAAGCCCTGGCACCTGTGCAGGCAGAGGAGGGAGGAACCAGCTCTGCCCTGAGCTCAGGCACCACCTAGGTACCAGTTTGCCAAAGCCTCTTTAACATGACTGCAGAAAGGACTTCAAAAAACTCTAATACACATTACCTGAGATGCTTACAAGAAAAAATAAAATCAATTCAGCGGTGTAAACAGACATCTGGTAATGTATTCCAAAGCTCTGAAATGGCTATTTAACTAAATCAGTGAAAAATTGGACCTCTCTGTTTACACTCAACCCACTGTAAACCACACAATCAATATTCCACTACTTAAAACAAGCTTGAATAGGGATAAAAACACAGCAGGTTCAGATTAAATCAAAAGGAAAGGTATTTTATCATATCCCATCTCCTAGATTGTTTGCAGAGCATGCTGTTCCTAAAGGACTACTTACATTAATCAACTTTTTCTTGTAAATAAGTTAAATAGATGGATGTTTTATAATGCTGTTTACATATCCCAGAGATTATTCTGACTTTTGTGTCTAAAACCACCTGTTTGGTGTCCTCCTCAGGTAGAGTGGGGTTACTGCATCTGATTATTCTTATTGGCTTATCCGGGTATGTGACCTCACCAAAGGAAAAAAGCAGCTCTACCCTGGCCAGCTGCTCTCTACTGACTCGCTCTTCCTAAACACATTATATCATTTAGGGAGTAACAGTAAATAAAATTAGGTTCTTATAATGTAAAAAATAAAACTAGATCATGATCGTTCTTATTATAAATATAGTGAATGCAGTAAAATTGGACATTAACAAGGCTACATGATTTGGCATTTGCTTTGTGTCAGAAAACCCCAGGAAAGTTTACGCCTTTCAGGGAGCATTTTTCAAATATATGTGGGCGGAACTAAGGCTGTGGAGAAATATAATTTGTACTTGAAGACAAAAACACCAGGAGCGCTCTGCAGAAAACAAAAAAATGATGTCCATAACCGGAAATCTTTTTGTCATACAGAAAAACCACTATCTGCTTTTAATCAACATTTTTTCTCAATGACAAAAATGTCTCCCTAAAAGTGCAGAGGATCAATTATCCTCTCATTTCGATCTGTAATTACACTGAGAAATGTGGGTGTGTTAAGCACAGTCTACCAGGGAGAATGCATGAGGCCTCTCCCAAGTCCCTCTTTCCTGGGCTACTAAAGCCTAACATGTCTGTTCTAGATGTCCAGGAGCCAAAAACCTTTGGTGGAAAAAGCTCCCTCTGCTTGTCTCTGTTATGGGGCAAATAAAAATCACTGCTATGAGCTAATCTCAAAGTCTCCAAATTGCTTAAAAAGAATAAAACCCCCCCAAAAAACAAAAAAAAAACAACAACAAAAAAGTAAGGTATGCGTTTTAATTAGTAAATAAAATCTACTCCAACCAATTTTCTTCAAAATACACTAAATTTCACCAAAAATAATTACATTTATGACCTGGCTCAAGAATAAAGTTGTTGACAAATTTAAACCCTTCCAGGAGTGGTAAATCCTCTATAGAGACTATGCAAGGAGAAATTACTGAGAGAAGAAGCTAAGATTTCCAATGCAATTCTGAAAGAATGCAAAGTTAAAAAAAAATCTGTTGCAAGTAGGCATAAATTTGGCATTTATGCATAAAAATGACCACCTAAAGTTTGACAAAATTCCCAAAGGGGACACACAAGAAGTGTGGAGGAAGTCACTCTACTCGTCAGTTTAAATCAGAGGAGAAGGTCCTCGACAAAATTGTGAAAAATTATATTGAGGAAAACGAACGTGGCACATCTCTGTGAACCTACCATCCTCTTAGAAAAAGAGGCAGTGGAATCAAAGTCTGCCAGATTTAAAAGTTGAAATCGGGGTGAAAATTTGCCATCAATAGAGACAATAAAGCTAAACATATGGAGTGACAGAAGTACGTCAGAATGGGTTAGAGCAAAACGGTTAAAGTCATTGTATTTAGCACACTCTCCATTCAATCTGACTGAGCATGAAGCATTTAACAAAGAAAAATAATCAGTATCTAGCTAAGCAAAGCTAGTGGAGACAGCTATAGGGGGTTCTACAAACACCAATGCTCACCACGCTTCTTAAACATGTGTTGCTTTCTTCACATTTAGGCACCAGCTTGTGTTACATATTGAATTGTGAATTTATAATGTGGAAAACTTTACTGTGCAAGAACACCTGTGAAAGACACTGTATATGTTAATGCAATCACCCATAGAGAAAACTGTTATACCAACGTCTGCTCTGAAGGGCTTTGGAATGCTTGAAGCTGTCGATGGCTCATTTGTAGTACCAACAGCTGAGGCTGCTACGCTGTTTATACTGCCCCTGTGATTTCACACTGGCAGCGATTCAAACGCTGCCTCATACAGGACCCACCATCAGTACCGCAGCTCCTCTGGCCTATTCTTAGACGAGACATAAGCACCCAACACCTTCCTCTTAATGCCACGACATACAGGACGTGTGAACATGTTAAGGCACATAGACGCCTCCCTCCAACACCATTCCACAAAAATAACTGAAGTTCATTTTGAGTTAATGCCACCGGACAGTTTGACGGCGCTGTAAAGATAGGCAGGTTAGCATGTTAGCTGAGAACACACAGACCGCGCTAAACAGCCATAATGATGGTTGTGGGGCTTCTCTTTCTTAGTCTTTCCTCTTTTTAACCTCCTGCATTATTTTTTCCTAGTTACCATCCCTGCCTTCACTGGCCGGCTGCCCCACATGCAGGACAAAAAAAAAAGAAAGAAAAAAGAATGTCATCAGTCTCACTTAAGACCTCTTTGGAGACTGCAACACATGGAGAGTACTAGCCTGTTGGTGGCCTCATGTTCCACTGGCTATATTCAATTTGGCAGACCGGTAGGAAGCTTAATAATTTTCACATGCATATTTAACTGGTGAAATAGTGATAGTTTCCTCGTTCTCACAATGGAGTAAAGTTGTAGTTGTGAGTGGAAACGCAGGGCCTCAGTCTGTGATCTTCATCATTAGAGATGTCTGTCTCTCCTCTGTCTGTCACGGGGAATTCGAGTCAGGCTTCACAGTAACTGTAAACTGGCAGCCTGTTCACACCTAGCCCAGGGGGGAGGATATAAACTTTGCAACACACCCACTGAAATGACACTAACTCCCTCCCACACGTGATGCGACAACATGCAAGAAAACTTGACTTCATTTGAAATTTCTAAGTGTATTACAGTGGACTGTGAAAGTAATCACCCCTTGAATCCTATTTTATTTTTATTGAAAGCAAGAGTTCCTTTTTGTGATAGATCACAAATATTAGTGCATTTACTGCGGTAGGGGAAGGCAGGTTTTCAGGTTTTCACTTGTTCTTTGTTAAATAAAAATTCTAAAAAGGGCGGAGTGCATTTCTGTTAAGTCGCTGAGTTCAACTTTGTGGTAAACACCTTCTCCCGTTTCCAATACAGCTCCAGGCCATGTAGGGTAACCTACGTCTTAAACTTTTGCCACCTAGAGATGGAAAATGTTTCCTATTCTCAGAATGTATGGAGACGATATATGCAAGTATATATGCAATTTTGTTGTAGCTTTGATTATATGTTAAGGACTGACTGGATGTCCTTGCTGAAAAAAAAGGTATTCCCACACATGATTCACAT
>NW_015150862.1:465065-482446 GCF_000732505.1 Cyprinodon variegatus
ACTCCAGAGTGTTGTTCAGCATGGGGGTGAGTAGAAAATGAAGGCTAATCATGTTTTGGGTGTACTATTCCTTTAAGCAAAAGCACAGACAAAAAGAGGCCACAAATGTCATATCAAGAGGGGAGAAACCGAAGTTTGCTGCTATAACAGATTTACATCTTGTATGAACAAACACAGGTGGGCTGTGCCAAGTCAAACAGCGCAACACAATATAAAAAAAATCTCCTATCAGTGCTCGCCTTCATGGGTCACGCCCTGGGTGTAGGACTCTGCCGTGTCTCAACTGGTAGTGTTGTCTTTACACCCACACACCTCAAAAAAGTGAGCATAGAAGAAAAAAAAAAATATTTTTGGACTGTTTTGTAATTCCATTCCCATCCTGCTCACCACAATCACTTCTGTGATATACTCTGATGGGGTAATGGTTTCAGTCAACAGCGAAAGTGAGTCAATAAGCCTACAGTTGATGGCAGACACACCTAGAACAAAAATGAAGGAAGACAAATACCAGGAATGTGCAAACCTGAAGCTCCAACTAATGATGCTCATAAAAAAACAACAGTAAAAATTAACCTTTAAGGTGAAGAAATAGTATTTGGAGGAGCGGGCTGCTTGCAGCCAAATTTAGAAGATTTTTTCTTCGATTGTTTTTAATAAATGGTCATTTAATTCAATAAATAAATGCACTGTTCAACAGAATGTACTTTGCAGCATCTTTTGGGATCACAAAAAAAAAAATCTAGAAAAACATCCAGTTGAAGGGAATAATATGTTTGATGCTCACTCTTGCTATCCTTCAATCATGCATCTTAGTTCTCAAGGGAAAACATTAAAATCAGACAAAACTGAACCAAATTGGTAGCAGTACGGTAAAGTTCTCTCTGTGCTACCTTTCAGAAAAAACGCTGAGGCAGGTGGCAATTCCTTCTTCTGCTTAGGCCCTCTTCTGTTTGGCAGAAACTCTGCATACTGCTTCACCCTCTGGTCGACAGGATCTCGAACTAGAGATGAAACCTCCTGCAGACAGCAGATGTTTGCTATGTCAATATATTTAAACTCTTTACATTTAAATATAATGCTGGCAGGAGAAAAACCAAACAAAGCATAGATGACAGGTAAGTATAGAAACTGCACAGGTATCAAAAGGAGGAAATTACAGTAAGCTTCTTTTGGAAATACACCTATTTAATACAATACCTCAAATCTGTCTGTAGTAAACCAGCTGGTGGACTCTGGGCTCCCCAAGGGCAAAACATGGAGATCCACCAATACAGCAAAGTTCCCACACTGTTATACAAAGAGGAAAAATGGTCACAGGTTGTTGAACACACAGTCAACAAAGGAAATCAGGGTGCGAGTGACTGACAGCGAGACAGACCACAATGACCTCCCATGTGCTTAAACATAAGCTCGAGGCAAATTGCAGGAGCGGCCTCTTGCCTCCTATTTTGCTGTCTAGCTATCATTACCAATCTATTTACACAAAATAGATATGACCCTGTCATTTTTCTCATATTTTCTCTCTTAGAACACTATTTTGCAATACAGCTCTTGCCTCCAGCCACAACAGATTGCAGAAAAATGCCTGTTAAATGCTGGAGTCTTCTGTTTATTCTCTTTACTTGAGGAAAACTAGGAAAAACACTGTAGTGTGATCAGCACTGACCTATTATGTGTCTGAAAAGTATTCACATCATTATTAACGTTTTATTTGTACGTAAAAGCCACAATAATGTATGGGGGTAATGTTCAGAAGGTTTGCAGGTGATCCAACAGATGCAAAGGTGCTTGAAAATGCAGAGCAGATAAATGAAAATGCAAAATTATTTGTGTTGACAATTCAGCAAGCAGAGCATGCAAACATTTTTTTATTTTCATTTTTTGCGTTCATTAATATCCACATCAGGGGTGGATGATATTCAAATGTAAACATTTAAAATGTGCAAAGGGATTTTCTAAGTTGGAAACTCGACTGTGGCCACAGTTTTTGCGTCTCCTCAGTACTTCTAAAAGTCAGGTGCAAACTAGCACACAAAAATATCGGTGGCCATTGTTGCAATGACAGCAATGACTATTTTACCTTTGTTCTTAGCACTTTAAGACAGACTATGAGTTGAACTTTAAACAATATTTAATTTCACAATTTTCAATAATTTTCATTAACTCCATCTCCATGCCTTCTTGAACTGTCACTAAAACACTTGCTAATTTTAATGGTTCGCACGTCTTAACATTTGCGCACCAATCTTTTTAGATCATCTGCAACACACCCACTTACTGCACGTGGCATGCAGTAAAAAAAAATAAATACTACAAAGTAGTAGCCCAATCTTAAAACAGTTCAATCTGCTATGGTGGTGCGACAGTGGCGCAGGATGCAGGAGTTCACTCTACAATTGGTTTAAGCCCCAACTCCATGTATCTCAGACATTGTGTCCTTAGGCAAGTCACTCCACCCACATGTCTGGTGATGGTGGCTCCTGTACAGAACGGCTCCTGTCTGTTCGGTCAGCGGGCCCCACAGAAGATGTGGCTACACTGTAACCTGCCACCATCAGTGTGTGATGTGTGCATGAATGAGTGAATGTAATGTAAAGTACTTTGGAGTCCCCTGACCGGAAAAGGTGATGTCAATGTACCGCCTGATCCAGGGCATATCCTGAGCTGTTGATCAGTGTTTGCACATGGGACACATTCATGCAACAAATGGTTGTCTAGTGGACAAATAGGGTCTCTACTGAAAGTATCATTAAAGAATGAGACTAAAACAGAGCTTTTAAGCCTTGTCATATAAAACACATTTAAGTTTGCTAAACAAGAGGGTAAGGCAGTCAGAGCTGCAACTTCTGGATAAAGCAGATGTTCAGGGGTTGACGTTAAGGATTTTTGTTTTTTAGCCTGCCAAGTCGGAAAAAAATGTGTCTGATTCGCGCCAATTCCCGGACAAAAATCCCGCCATCTGGGGGAAAATCACGCGGCTTTTTCAAATCACGCGAGAATGTGTACAAAACAACAAAAATGGTCAGACAACGCTTTTGTGTCATTTTCTTCGAATGTCTGTGATTTTTGAGAGTACTTATGCAAATAAAATGATACCGAAACACAGGTACAATAGCGCTTTCTAGCTTGTTTGTCGTTTTGGTAACTACATCAAAATTACCACTAGGTGGACAAAAATAACGCCATCTGGCGGAAAATCACCCGTCTTTTTTAAATCACGCGCCTTTTTCAAATCAAGCAAGAATGTGTACAGAACAACAAAAATGGCGCCGGCAACGCTTCTGGGTCGTTTGAGTGATAAATATATATATTTTTTTGCGATCATTGCACTTGCCGGGCGGGCAAATGCAATGAAATTTGTACTCTCCCAACAATAAAAACTACTTGCCCCGGGAGATCGGGCGATGGTGAACATCGAGCCCTGCTGTTACATCTGTTTTAGGCTAAAACAACCTGGGATGGCTGCAAAAGCTACCTGGTGCAGAGAGCAACTGGATGATGGTCTGATGTGAACATCATCTCTTGCTATTTGAGGGAGTAATGGATGGGCCGAGACTACCTACAACCCGACACAGAGAAGCAACCATCATTGCCCCAAAAACCAAAGTGACAATGCAGAGAAAACATAAAAACCACAAAGTCCTGACACAGATTTTAAGGCTCCGTCTGCAGAGGTGTAAAAGAGTAGTACAAACAGTAAAGCTACTGCTTTTGCAACAACAATTACTTTTCCAGCAAACCCAGACCTTTGTTCTGAGGCAGGCCGGTCCCCTGAGCTTTAGGACCACAGACAGGATGACTAAATGATACAACTCAGACTGGAGGGATGATCCTCTGACCTTATTCTCAGGATGTTAGAGAGGGTGTTTTAGCAAAAGCTTTGCTACTGTAAAATTTATTTAGCTACATTTCTCACAACTTTGCCTTAAAAACATAAAAAATGAAAACACAGATTATCTTATTTGCTGTCATAAAACTGAAGCAGGGCTGTGAATGCTTAGTCCAATTTAACAAAAAGCTTCATAAAACCACTGTCCAAAAGCAGCTGCCAAATATTTAGCATATTTTTCTTCCCATGGGAACCTTTTCCATTCTCATTGTCTTTCTGTTAAAACATTAATGAAGTGAAGCTGCTTTCTGATTTTTCCAACAAGCTGTAGCAGAGCAGAGGGCGCCCCCATATGACTGATCGGTAAGCAAGTCTTTTTTTTGCAGAGAGAATACAGCTTGTCTTGGAGCCTGGCTGTATGTAGATACATAGTAAAAATACAATGCTTCATTATATTCATCAAACAAAACTTTCAAAAGGTTAAGAATACCCTGGAGCAAAAAAAAAAAGGGCCCCATGTTTAGGTGCCAGAACCTCCATCAA
The DNA here is from genome assembly GCF_000732505.1 of Cyprinodon variegatus. Lineage (NCBI taxonomy): Eukaryota > Metazoa > Chordata > Actinopteri > Cyprinodontiformes > Cyprinodontidae > Cyprinodon > Cyprinodon variegatus. The sequence continues at coordinate 469,438 of NW_015150862.1, forward strand.
AGTTATTTTCTTTTTTCTTACATGTGCCTTGTCAATATGGGCTCATGCACACAGATGAGTATTCTCCTCAAGTTGTGACCTTTGTCTCACAGCGGTCCACCGGTGACTGGTGGCCTCCTACAACTACCCATGCATAGGAGAGCCTAGCAACAAAGGGTCAGACCTTGTCAATCAAAACACAGAGCCCAGTGGTGGACTTGACATATGCATAGTTTCTGATACAAAAGCCTCTACAGCCAGACTTTTAAAACCCAGAAAGAAAAAGTACGACTTCTACCAAAACACATAGGTTAGCTCCTGCAATAAATCCTTACAGGTTATACAGTCTCTTAACACTCTAAACATCCATAACACTGTTTTTGTTTTGAAAATAAACATATATTATATATCCTGTACAAATGAAATTGACACAAACTGTTACGGGCAAAATATCTCTAAAGGAGTTCTAAGAGTGTTGATGTTTCTTTTTTTTCTCGTGCGGGCTCTTTGTTCAAACCAGGATAGCCCACAAGTGCTATCCAGAGTGCAAAGTTGGTCCTCCTCATTGATTTGCTAACATTAGTCCGCCTTGCTTTCATCACGCCCATTTCTTTTACATCAAAATGGTTGATTCCAAGAATCAGAGACTCACCTGCAGGCAATCAGAAAGTGTTTATTCAGTTTAAGGTGTTGTGTAAGAGAACTTCTAATGCTGTTAGCACTACATCCAAATGAACACATATACCCATATGTCAAATCCTCGTACCTGCGTACCCTCAACAAAGGAAAAAAAGGGGTGAGAATAAGATCTATTTAAAAAAAAATTCCAAAAAAAGCTAGAAATGTAAAGATAATTTCTGGATTCTATGTGTAAAATACCAGTTTATGACTACTTTAAGGTGAAAAATCATGTTTCCACGAGTGTGCACAGACTCAGTTTAATACTTTAAAGTAGCATCTATTAATTCAGTTACAGCATTTTAGTTTCCTGAGTTCATACATGCTGATTTTAAATTGAATCTGATAAAAAAAAAAAAAGTCCTTGGAGGATTTTCCTCCAATTTGCTAATTTGCGTCCTCTAGAAAAAAGCTGAAAAAAAAGATAGTGATGAGAAAATCAGAAAAATAAAGAAATTAATGTCATGTTACACTTGAATTAAAAATGTAAAAGCTGTGTGTCAAAAACAAGCAACTCTGGGAATTGCAGAATAAAAAATATTTAATTTTTAAAAATATATATTTAATTGTAGCATTGTGCTATAAGCAAGGGATTGATGCTGAGGTTGACTTCTTCCAGAACAGATCCAAAAAAAACTTTCAGGTATCTTTTATAATGTTTAAAATTAAGAAGGATTTTAATCAAGGAATTGCTTGATAAAAAAGAGCATTTTTAACCGTTCAGAATGCAGAATGGAAATAATTGGAGTCACCTTAAGGAAGCTCAGGTACAGTGGGTCAGAGTCACAAATTCAATATAGTTATGAAATCAAAAGTTTATTTCATACATATTGTTTTCCTATCCTTGCCACTAAAAGAATAATTAGTTTAGCCACACCAGTTGAGGCATATGTTGCAATTGAAGGGAAAAAGCGCGAAATGTATGTAAATTCCAGCTTTTCGAAAACATTGTTTATTTGTTTTAATGTAAAGTCTGTTATCAAGTACAATTTAACATTGATGAGGAGGTGGTGCAAGCTAACTTGTTTTCTGTGCCTCTTATTGAGTGTTATGGGACTGAAATTCAGACATCAAGTAAAGGCTGGGACCAAGGTTCCTGTTATCACATTAGAACAGGAGATGAGACCCAACTGGGAACTGGATGTTGATGATCAACGGTGGTCTGGCCCCTTGCACAAAGCAGCATGTGATCCTTCAGGCCTCTCAGAAATGGGGGAAGTTAGTCAGGAATGCTCACTAATGCAATCATCCTAATGAGAAACCAATTAATTTGCAAAGCAAAAAGTGCCAGTTTTGGAAAGGAATAGATTTATTGCAAAAGTGTCTATTCTTAAACTGAGACTGTACTGATTATGCCCAGCTGCTGAACCTTTTCTTTTTAAAGGACAATTGTGTCGAGTGGGGTAGATAACACAAAAACAGCCAAATCTAATTTTACACAAAGGCTCTAACCACAATCTGATCATGTGGGCTAATTCTGTCAACTCCCAGCACAAAGAGTGACCAGTGGTCTCCTGGCTGAACTATGCCATGACCTGTGACCCTATAAACCCTTGCATATCCCCTATGAGGGCTAAGCAAGATCTCCCTGCAGACCCTAATGAGATAACGATGTACACTGCAAAGGATTTGCATTCATTAAGCAGTTTTGTAAAAGAAAAAGAAAATATCCTGTCTTTTAGAATGAATATAAAAAAACAACACTAAAACTAATTTCAATAGAAAATATGCGCTTCAGTTTTAATAACAGCATTCGGTCCCTTTCTTAATAAATCCTAGACATTTTAAGTTTTGTTTTGTTTGTTGTACATCCGGTTAGATATTTAAAAGTCTCATAGCAACTGTTGTTGTTTGGATAAGGCAGTAAGTTGTAAAGGAAGTTGATCTATTCAGACCAGGATTGCTTTGTTCTCTGTCCTGGACAGGCCTTCAAAACTCCTGAGCAGAGGATGAGGAAGCAACGGGGCTACTTAATACCAAATCCTTTATTGTGCCATCTTTTGTGTGCTGTCACAGAATAGATGAATAGGACCGAGACTTCCCGCAGGCTAAGCTTACCTTCTTTATACTTTGCGTCCTTGCTGTTAAAGTGATCAATATTACCCCCGAGAAAGAAAAAAAAGAGTTTTAGAAAGGACAAATACACAGTGTTTTGCAAAAGCATTATTTCTACAAGAACTTTATGTGGTACACCAACACAAAGCTGGAAAAACAACGTATAGAAAGGTTGGTTGACAAAATGTTTCATTTTGTCGTGGTTGGCAAAATAATGGGGTATGTTTTCCCCAGCTTTGCATGTCTACAGACTAAAACATTGGCCCATTCCTCTTTGTAAAACACTTCAAGGTCCATGAGATCTGGACAGTATTGTTACTGATTCTCAAATAGATTTGGCTGCAGACTTTGATAAGGCCATTCTCACACATGGCTCTGATTGCATGCCCAGGACTGCTGTCTTGTTGTAAGTCTATCAGATCTTCTCCCAAGTTTGGCCAAAATTAATCTTCACATATCTTCCCATCAACTCAGGCCGGCTTCTCTGCTCCTGCTATAGAAAGGCCACCATATTTCACAAGGGGGATGATGTGTCCAAGGCAATGTAGAGAGTCAGTTTCTGACACTCAGAGGCTAAAGAGTTCTAGTCTTAGTTCAGCCCAGCGGTCTCTTCCATATTTGCTGTGGCCAAGTTTAACTGCTTCTCATGGTGTTATTTTAACAGACAGCTTTCTTCTTGCTTTAAAAAAGACCAAAATTGTGGAATGGATAACAAATATTTTTTACCTAAGCTGTGTAGCTCCTCCAGAGTTACCAATTATTGGGCTGTTTCCTCAGCTTATGCTCCAATTATCTTCCCTGTCAGCTAAGGTGGATCTCACTGCCTTGTTTGGTTTTTAAATGTGCCATACTCTACTTACAGATGAGCAACTTTTGATGCTCTCCAACAATCCTGGAAGGCCTTTAACAGAAAAGGGCTCCTGCAGCATTTAGAGGCACCTCTGTGTCAACACACTTCTCTCAAATATGAACTTAGGCTAGTGCAAACACTGTACGATTTTTTTTGCCCATTTCGTGACGATTCTCCAGTCGTGCGAGAATCGGGCCGACGTTCAGCTTAATCGTGCATCTTGTAGTTTATAGCAGGTAACGAGGGGCGATTAGCTTCTTACAACCACCTCCCAATCAGGAACCTTAAGGTCGGGAGAAAATCAAACATGTTTGAAATTCAGTCCACCGTCGTAAGGTCCCATCAGAGCGTCGCGCCGCATAGTGTAAGAACATGAATCGTGAGCTGTAAATGAAACCCTGCGGTTTCTTCGTACAGTTTGAGCTGTAGCTGCATGCAACTATTGAAAATATTGCACAGTGTATGACCGGCTTCAGCAGAGTTCTGTAGCGCTCACCTGTATCCCAGAGAGGCAGTTTGGCCATTTGATTAATCTGCATAGGGACATACCTTAAAGTGGCAGGACATGGCCAATATTCATGCAGAGATTAATTCACACACAGGTTGGGTTTGGTTACTAGGTGACTACTGAAGATAGTTGGCGGCACTTCTTTTTTTTTATTTTAGGTCAACAGAAAAAACAGAGCTGAATTCAGATAATCTGCACAATAATGCATCATCTCTTTCAACTTTCACCAGTATGTGTTGGTCTGTCACATAAAAGCCCAGGAAAATAAATTGAATGTAGTGAAAATAAGGACAATTATTGAAGGTTAAGTGGCATGAATAGTTTTTGAAGGCAATGAAGACTCTTCTTAGTACTCTCTGCAAGTAGTAAACACGTCCTGACTTAAACTTTCTGATGCTTCTTTTCCTTTTCTGCTCCTTGGAGTTCTGGTCTATATCACTCTCAGTTCCCAGAACACTCTCCACCTTCCCTTATCTGTCTCCCAGACCCAGCTTCCCATCGTCCTAACTGAGCCGCTTCGAGATGGGCACGGGGCCCAAAATCTGGAAGCAACCTCACTGCCTCCCCACCTCGCTGCCCTTTGCCATCGCTATCGCGCAGTATAAGAACCAGACCTTCTCGGACTGCACTTAGCTCAGAGGCTAACACTAACCAGCCGCAGATGTTTACACTGGGAGGGAAGGGGCTGGGGATGCAGTCTCACTCAATAAAACTTGCATCTCTCCCACTCTGCCTTTGTGTCTCTCTTTTCTGACTCCCTCTCTCTCTCTTTGCAATCTGCAAAGAACCCAGGGGAGCTCTTTAGAAGTGCAGGCTTGACAGACCTGCTTTCTGGCTTTATTTGCCTCATTCCCAGCCCTCTCTCTCTCTGCAATGAGTCACCTGGGTTTCCCCTTGAAAAGAAAAACTTTTCCTCTTTCCTATCTTTAAACAGCCACATTCTAAGTAGTAAAACTTGAGGCTTATTTACAAGTGACCTGTTCTCAAAACACAATGAACAGAAGAGTTCCGTCAGAGTGGAAAAATCCTCATTCATTCATTCATTTAAACGTTAGCACACCTGATTTATTTGATGAAAAAAAAAAAAAGAGACGCAACCCAAGAGTGGAATTTCAGCAGCAAGAACAGACAGGAATATCTCCAGGTAACACTCAGCAAACAAAACTAAAGCAGACACATCCTGGAGAAATTAGTAGATAGAAATAATATGCTGGAAAATATTTCTCAAATATGCATCACTTTGCAATAGTAAATCCCAAACTTCAAACTTTCAAATGGATTTGATCAGATGGATTCCTGCTGACATGAACATAGTAGTAAGTTGTGAGTCAAAAGATATGGTGGTGATGTGCATTTTTGTTTATTTTACTCATGCATCCATGAATAAAATCCATGACAATCTCCCAATACTATTTTTAGAATGACTGGATCTATATGGAAGATCAACAAGAGGAAAAAACAACCCTGTAGACACAATCCCAGCACCAAAACAGGGTGGTGGCATCATGGTGCAACGATAGGAAAGCTAGTCAAGGGTGTTGGGATAAAGGATGAAATAAAATAAAGGGTAACTTTAATAGAAACCCAGTAAGAATGCATCAGGCATTCCAGTAGGACAATGACTCGAAACATAGATCCAAGGATTCCGATTAAAGTAAATAAATGTGAAGAAAGCAAGGATTTTAATCCGTCATTGTGCAAAGCTGGTCTGGAGATACCCCAAAGAGTTACAGCTGTGAAAGTAGAGATTTGATCAAAGCACAAGAAAAGGCACCATTATTTGCACCAAAAAGACTAACTTTTCTACGAGTTTTTTGTTGTTTTTTGTGTGTTTCTTGAACCTGTATCTGTCAAGATGTTTCTGGTTGCAAATCTCAAAGATTTTGCACAGAGGCATGATGTGTGGTCCACTATGAGCTCATCTACAGAGTGACAACACTACGCAGCACATAAACCTCTGACATTAAAAACTGTTCTGTGATAACTCAAACGGTTTTGTTTCTTAAAACACTTAGGTGTGGGTGTGGAGGTGTGTGTGTGTGTGTGTTGGTCTTAGACATCAGCTCTGGGTGGCTGGAAAGTCAGCAGTGAATAATGCTAATAGAAGGCAGATCTGCTGCAGCAACGTCCTGCCAGACAAGCAAGCACATCGGTGGATCATGTTTTTAGCCTGCAGGCCCCTTTTCGGGAGGTCTGAGGAGGGGCAGGTCGGTCACCATATAGTCTAAGCCCTTTTAAGAAGGAGCATACCACAACCTCCTGTAGTTCCACTGAGGGAGCAGCTTTAAAAACACTTCAGGAGACAAAATCATAAAACAACCCAACAGCCTTCTCAGTGAGGCAAAGAATCCATTCACATTACTCAGGAATCCTTTGATAATTATCTATCTCTAAGCAAAGAAACAAGTCAGTAGATTTTTGAAGAATTCAATTCAATAAGAACCTTATTTTGTAAAACAGAGGTCACGTACGGAGCCTTGGCTGCTTTTGTTTGGACTGATTCATTTTAACATACTTGTCCGTGGTTAGCTGGTTAAGAGTGGTGGAGGCTGTGCGCATTTTCTCAGGCCGACTAACAACAGTATCATTATGTGCCAAGTGGGACGGAACATTCCTCGAACCTTCAGGGTTTTACTCTCCCACAACCAGCCAGCGGGGGTGGTGGTGGGTTAACCCCTATGCAGGCATGCATATGAAACGTATCAGAGAGTGAATCCAATAACTGCTCAAATAGGCACACGTGCTATCACGGAGGATGTGAGGGATCAGCGTGAATGTCGGCAGCCCTCACCCAATCCTCTCAATAAATGAAACATCAACAAAAGGAGAGAGCAACAGCTTTCCCTGCACTTAACAAAAACATCTGATGTGCATTATTCCTGAGAGAGAGACAGACTGAGGATGAACTGCATGCCTTTTAGTAATAGAGCAAGTTTCCTCTGCGCTGGATGTTTGAGCCCATTAACAAAAGCCTCCAGGGGCAGTCAGTGCAGACTGGCAAAAGGAGATCAGAGAGCGGAAAAATATATATTTACCTCCCTCTAGTGGACAAAAAAAAAAATCCATTCAAGAAAAGAAAAATCCTGAATACAAAGGAAAATGAAAGGTTTGGGAGCTGCTTTGCTTGCTATGGGGATTATAAAGCTATTAATTTACGTTTTACTTTTTCACCCTTCAGTAAAGCTCCTCAATATATTTTGTTGAGTGAAATATATCCATTGCTGAAGTATTTTTTGTTGATGAAACACTCAATCTTAAGTAACTAGGAAATCATACATGGCTCTATAAGCTAACAAAAAATAGCAAAAAAATAAAACAAGGGAAACTCCAACTTATAATCAGCCTCCTCTACTAAGATACCCCTGAAAAATCCACAGCAGTCAACCAGATCCAAACCAATTAGTAAAATTAGTCCACATGTGTGTAGTTTAATCTCATAAATCCAGCTGTGCTGTAAATGCTTCAAAGGATTGTTAAAAAGCATTAGTGGATAAACAGCATCAAAAAACAAAGGAAAACAGCAGACAGGATAAGGAGCAACTTGTAGTGGAGTTTCAAGCAGGTTTTGGTAACAATCTCTAGTCAGGCTGAAACAGCCGGATTAACTAATTTAGTAATTGATTAATCGTTAACTGGAGGTCAGCCAGAGGTAGTTACAACAAAAAAGGTAAATTCTAAACAATAATGACTCGGCGGGGCTGACTTGATAAAATCGTTAACTGGAGTATATAGACTGTAAAACATGCCTTTAGCTGACAGACCGACCCACTTAGAGAGGTAATTACAAAAAGATTGTAAAAAATAAAAATATAGAAACATTTTGCATTTAAGATAATTTAAGATCAAACTTTTCATCTATCAGTATGCTCCATTAAGAACTTCTCAAGTGGAAGAGTTTGAGTTTCACCTGGTTTAATGTTGTACAGTCTTCTTTAAAGAATCTTTGGCTATTTGATTATTAATAAAAAAAAAAAAACACAAAAACATTTTTGACGGATTAATCGATTTGCAAATAATTGTTAGTTGCAGCCCTGATCTCTAACTCCCAACATCTCACGGCACATCGACCCATTTTTTTATTGAAGATTGAAACATTACAGCATAACTACAAACCTACTGGGGTCCAGGTACAATAACAGGCGAGGTCAGCCAGAGGTAGTTACAGCAAAAAGGGTAAATTCTAAACAACAATGACTCGGCGGGGCTGACTTGATAAAAGAAAAGAAAAAAAAAAAACTATAAATCTCATCAAGCTTGGCACAACTTTTAGTCCTAAAACACAAAATTATTCTAACTCCTGGTTGTAAAGCAATGAAAAGTGGAAAAGTTCACGGTCTCTGCACACTTTCACAAGGGACTCTATTTAAACACTGTAAATGTTAGCAAAATAAACAGTTACTTTACCCAGGCTCAGGGATTTTGCAAAACTTTTCTTTGGTTTAAGCAGACCACTATGAGTCATGGCAGCTTCCTGAAAGGCATGTTTTCGGTTCAAATGTCATGAGTAAAAAAAAAAACAAAAGATTAAATGCATACCCTAGATAATATCACTTGCTGAGCTATACAGTTCTTTGAAACCAATGAATAGCAGCAAGTTGGAAATTTCCTAAAAAAAAAAAAAAATCTATTTTTATCCAACTAACTAAAGAGTAATCACTCCAAACCATAGCATAGTTGTTGGTCAGTTACATGCATAAAAACCATTAATCCTGATATCATCTTCAAAACAAGATATTTTTTCACTTATTCTTTATCTGGAAGACTTTTTTACGTCTTGCAAGGTGTTCAAGGATAGAAATTTATGCATATTATTATTATTATTGCCCCAAATTGTACACAGTAGACATGTTCCCTAGCATTAAAACTGAGATTAGGATAAAGGGGTTGGCTGGTTTGTGTTTCACTCGACGTACCTTAATGACAAACTTGAAGGGAGCCATTTCTTCACTGCCTGAAAAGAAGCACACAGCTTGGATTACGCCCAAACTATCGGCTAAAGGTTTCTGACACAGTCTTGAAGCATCATATTCATAGCTCTCATAGAGGTAGCTCTTCAGCATAGAGAAACTTCACTTTTTGAGGTGCTTTGATTATTTAAAAACCTAACTTTTTTTTTTTTTTAAATAGATTGAAATATTCCAATCTGCTCAATTTGGGCTGCTCAGTGTCACAGTGGGTAGCACTGCTGCCTTGCAGCAAGAAGGTTCTGGGTTCGATTCTTGGGAGTGTGCATGTTCTCCCTGAGTATGCGTGGGTTCTCTCCGGGTACTCCGGCTTCCTCCCACAGTCCAAAAACATGACTGTTAGGTTGATTGGCTTCTCTAAATTGTCTTTAGGTGTGAGTGTGTGCATGAATGGTTGTTTGTCCTGTGTGTCTCTGTGTTGCCCTGCGATGGACTGGCGACCTGTCCGGGTGTACCCTGCCTCTCGCCCATTGACTGCTGGAGATAGGCACCAGCATCCCTCGCGACCCCACTCGGGACAAGCGTGTAAGAAAATGGATGGATGGATATTCCAATCTATTTTAAGCTATCAATAACACAGAAGCATCTTTTATTTCATTTGTTTAAAAAAAGAAAACTCTAAAGGGGAATCTCAAGTAAGGACTGAAAACAATTAGTGAAAAGTCTTGAAAATTTAGTTTGTCTTGCATAATGTTCATTGTGTTTATTAATCCAATTTTCTTGTGAGGAACTCACCTTAGAAGAGATCCAGTTTGAAGTTATACAGTAGAATACGGCCTCTGTTATTCCCCATCTACTTCATCCTTTTAAAAGACACAAAAAAGGCAATAAATTCTTCTGAGAAACTGAATCTGATGAAGTAAACACTACTCTGGAATCTGCCAAACTAAAACAGTTCACATCATTACCAACATAACACAAGAAACTGTTTTGTAGTTTCACATCTAGATTGACCTCTTGCATTCATATGAGGCTGGATCTAGTAGTTAACTGCTCCAAGAGAAATCATCCTCTTTCTGGGACACTCTTGAGCTAATTCTTGGGGATCATCAGGTGTTCCAAAGCCAAAAGAGAGACACGGTCCTTCTAGTGATTTCTGAGTGTGACCAAGGAACTCTTTTCAGTGGGACATACCAGGAAAAGCTTCAAGGGACTCCTAAAGCAGACTAACTCAGCCGAGCCTGTTCATTGACATTCTCCACACTTTTTAAACTTATTTCTGGTTCACATTAAATTGACTCCGATCACACACCCCGAATGTAGTGGGCATTGATTCGGAATCTATCTTATGTAAAGTTGTTATCATGTGCAAGTCATGATCTGTAAGATGCACTTAAGCAGCTTGCAACAGGATGAGAGTCAGTCCCTCTAAGGCTGTTGTTCCAAGCAAGAAAAGGGGGGGGATCTCTTTAATAAGTTGGGCATCAGTCTCTGCCTCAAGCAGGGGAGATTAAATCACTTCTTATCTTCTTATAGGACATAATGAGACAGACTGAGAGAGAAATGGTCTTAAGCTTTGTCTGCAGAGATGTGGCTGCTGAATTATCACAGTGAAAAAGAGTCAAGTTGAGCCAAAAGGTCAAGTTCTTGGTTTAAAAGTATGATTAGGTTCTTACTCTCAACTATAGTCATGACAGACAAAAAAAGAGAGCCTATTTTTCCTCTCTACATAAGCTCGACTTAACCTGAGAAACTGTCATAAAACTGGAGCCCCATGTAGGGCCTTTCTATTTGTATAGAAATGAGCCCTTAGGAAATTTAGAATACAGATTTTGTAAACATGGCCATGATAACAGTAAACACTGCAGTAGCAATACTGGGAGTAAACTGTTTTCTACTTTTATCCCATTGTTTTTATCTGTACTTCCATCAGTTTGCAACTTTTACCATTTTGAGTTTAATTTGTGTCTGTATTGAGCATCTGTAGTTGTCAGACATGGTTCATCTGGCTAAATATTTCAATGACATGTAATGTTATTTATGCAAACAACACAAATATCTCAATACATATGAACACTTTTTCATTTCAAATTGTCAATATTGTATTTTTTTTTCTATCACTGTCATCTTCCTCTGCAAAAAGTTGCACTATTAGTCTCTATTCCAATACCAATAATGTATAGCTTGCCCCTTTTCCCCACACTTTATGCATATTTATTTATGTCAACTGTATGTTTGACTATGTGTAGCACCTTATCTCCAAAGCAAGTTCCTAAGTGACAACAAAACTTTTTTCTAATGTTGAACAGTTTAACCTCCTTGATAGAAGTTGAAATTGAACGCTGTGGAACTGAGTTACGGTCACTGGATTACTTCCAATACAAGTAAATATATGAAATGCATAAAATATTAGGACTAAATGAGCTGGCATGTTGTAATTTTGAACTCATATTTTTCGCTTTAATAAACTATCCTCATAAGCGACATATCTCCGCCATTTGGCGAGGTTACATAACCATTATTTATCAATTCCACGCTAGGATATAACAAAACTTAAATGGAACATGCCTAAAACTAAAGATATAGATGAAAAATGACCTACCGCCAACCGTTTTAAAAATATATGTGGAGGCCACGGAAGATGACGTCATTTCCTTTTGTTATCAACAACTGCCACACTTGTGAAAACATAGACATACATATTTCTATATCTCGAAACGCCTTTAGTAGGGAAAATGGCTAGCCTAAATGTCAAAAAAGTACAGAAAACAAAATTCTTGCCTTTAACAGAAGTCAGCGAAGATAAACGGCGCAATTTAAAGAAACTGCGACGAATTGTTCGCTTAGGACCCTTGATTTCGCGCGTCAACACAGACGCCATTTTGTGAGTGGCAAATTCATAATTTTAGCTTGAGTAAGAGTAGGGTACATTCCAAAAATCACAAACATTTATACTTACAGATTTATCGTTTTTATATACAATAAAAAGTTCATTTTAGTTACAGCAATTATGTCCATTTTGATATCTTTGACATTAGAAAAACGAATATTTCACCTTATTAAACCTAAAATGTAACTTACAATATCAGATCAATACTGTTAAAAGCATTTGCATGTCTTGATACAGTTGATCCATTTAGGCATCAATCAATACTGTGAAGCTTTAGGGCCAAAAGTTTTGTTAATGAAAAAAGGGATTTTTTTAATTGAAAAAATAAACAGGAAATTTAAAACTGAATGTTTTGTAAGAAATAAGAAAACAACAACAACAACAAAAATCATCCAAAAAAATTTTTAAATAAAGAAGCGTTCAAAGTTTTTTTTTCTGGCTTAGATAAAATATTTATTTCATTCTGGAAGTATTTTGAAGAAAAAAGTTTTTTAACCTTCCACTTTCACTTTGACTCCTATTTTGCACAGGGGGTGTTGTTACAAAGGACATAGTATCATGATTGACAGTCCTAAGGAAGGACTATGTTGCCTTCAGGAGGGGTTGAACCATTATTTCAATAATATCAACCTGGAGAGACTCATACAGACAAAGAAAATGTGATTAGTAATACGTTTATTTGTTGTGAATTAACAGTTCTTTGGCGCTTGAGCCCACCTGCAGACTTGATGCTGATTGATGAAGAGTGCTTGGATGAATAGCTTAGGAGATTTATTATCAGGGCCCGGAAACTGGTGGTGGGAAGCCGTAGCGTAATGGGAACCTAGAGTCTTGGGCCGTGAGGTTAAGGGGGGGTGACGGTGGGTGAAGTTCAGAAAATTTGTTTGTGTCACACAAAACTCATATGGGTGAGTAGAACATGATGTAATAACGTAAAATCAAGGGCCCAATGTAAAAAAAAAATGGCGTTCCCCTTTAAGTTTATTGGCTTCTCTAAATTCAGTATGAATTCAGTGGCAGTGTGTGCATGAATGGTTGTCTGTCTCTGTGTTGCCCTCCGATGCACTGGTGATTTTTCCAGGGTGTACCCCTTCTCTCACCCGTAGACAGCTGGAGATAGGCCCCAGCACCCATTGCGACCCCAC